>NC_079200.1:41182128-41420527 GCF_029499605.1 Hyla sarda
TTTAAAGCTGGAGTTGATAACATCTCTGCCAACTCTGACACCAACCAAAGCTGAGTCTACCTACCTACAACCCTTGTCTTCTTTTTCCCACAATGCTTTTTTTTTTAGAAGGTCCCGATAACAAGCACCGATCTTGATGATAGGCACGCGCTCAATAAGCTTCTATATAACGCTCACACATCTGGGCCACACACAGTCCACTGACAAGACTGATCACTGGATTGTATGTGCAGCCTTTTAAAGGAGTTATCCAGGAATAAAAACACAGAGCTAATTTCTTTCAAAAACGCTCCCCGTCTGTCTCCAGGTTGAGAGTGGTTCTGCAGCTCTGTTCCATTGAAGTGAATGGAGCAAAGTTGTAATACCTCACACAACCTGGGGACAGATGTGGAGCTGTTTTTCAAAGAAATTAGCTCTGTTTTTCTATTCTTGGATAACATCTAATTTCCTCATTGATAACTATGATTTTTTTTCGGCTGCATAAAAGATTGAATCAGCCGACGAATGAGCGTTTTCTAGTTCATGGGCTGTTTGCCGGCATATTTACATGGGTCAATAGTCAGGAACGAGCATTCCTACCAACACTCATTCAGGCCATGTAAAAAAATATAGACTGGTTTCTTCTTGTTCAGTTATTTAGTTTTTTTTTGTTGTATGTATGCAGGGCTTTATTTTTATGTAATTTTTACATTAGTTCATGTTTACTTTTTGTGATCTAGGGAAAAATGTAAATTAAAAAAATTAAAAAAAAATTCTGTTTTCAATGTTTTAATTTATTTTTCATTAATAGCATACAAAGCAGCTAAAATCCTTTTTTTTTTTTTTTTTTTTTTTTTTTTTTTTACATTTTTGCCCCCTTTCCATTATATAGTGATCGGGCCAGAAGCTATGGTTTGGGCCATATGTTTTTTTTCCCATTTTGTTTTATATATTTATTCTTAATAACTGCTGTTAAGTATTCTTTTTTTTCTCTTAGCATTTTTATTTTTTTACATATTTTAATGTTAACATTTTAACATTACATTTGTTTCTTGATAATTTTCTCTAGTTACAGGGGGAATACATCCCGTGACAGTTCCTGCAGAGCTGATCTTGGTCTGTTAAAGGGGTACTCCGGTGAAAACCTTTTTTCTTTTAAATCAACTGGTGGCAGAAAGTTAAACATATTTGTAAATTACTTCTATTAAAAAATCTTAATCCTTCCAGTACTTATTAGCTGCAGAATACTACAAAGGAAATTATTTTCTTTTTGGAATGCTCTCTGATGACATGACGATCACAGTTCAGTGCTGACATTATTATAATAATAATAATGCTTTATTTATTGTTGTCCTTAGTGGGATTTGAACTCAAGTCCCCAGCACTGCAAGGCAGCAGTGCTAACCACTGAGCCACCATGCTGCCCTTAGCATACATCTGCTATGATGGTTGCTAAAATGGACAGAGATGTCAGCAGAGAGCACTGTGTTCGTGATTTCATCAGTGTTCCAAAAAGAAAGGAATTTCCTCTGTAGCATTCAGCAGCTAATAAGTACTGGAAGGATTAAGATTTTTTAATAGAAGTCATTTACAAATATGTTTAACTTTCTGCCACCAGTTGATTTAAAAGAAAAAAGGTTTTCACTGGAGTACCCCTTTAAAACCCAGGAGCTCCCACAGCAAACCAGCAATCATATGACTGCCAGGACAGGAAGCAGGAAGTCTTATGACTCCTGCTGAGTACACAGTGCTCGGGAGAGATGGGGTGGTCACTTGCAGACTGGCTTAATGCTGTAAGTCATTTGGCCTTTGGCTGTCCAGGCATGCTAGGAGTTGTAGTTTTGCAATAGCAGGCAAACTGGTTGGGAAACACTGCATTACATAGACAGCCAATTTATTTAAATGGACACCATGTAATGCTTCTTTTGCCCTGTGGGGGAGCTGCAGGGGAAGTGATCACTTGCTGACACGTTCTCCTATAAATTACAGCTGATTATTAGAATTGCCAGTATTCTGTAGCTATCTTATTTTTTGAGCCCCATCTAGTAAATGGGCATTGTCCTAAATGGCCAATCCCTCTAATCTAAGGAATCCTGATGCCTGGAATTCGTCTGTAAAATGTTTGGGAAGGTGGTACATATCCCAGTACACAATGTTTCCCATTAGAACATTGTCCAGAGCATCACGATGCCTTCACCGTTTTGGTGTCTTCCCATAGTCAATCCTGGTGCCATCTCTTCCATAGGTAAGTGACACACACATTCCCACCATCCATATGCTGTAAAAGAAAAGGTGATTTATTAGACCAGGCCACCTTATTTTATTGTTCCATGGCTCAGTTCTAATGCTCTTATGCCCACTATGTCCACAGCAGGCACACTGGTTGGGAAACACTGCATTACATAGACAGCCAATTGATTTCAATGGACACCGTGTAATGCTTCTTTTTCCCTGTGGGGGAGCTGCAGGGGAATCGATCACTTGCTGACTCATTCTCCTATAAATTACAGCTGATTATTAGGGTTGCCAGTATTCTGTGACTATCTTATTTTTAGAGCCCCATCTAGTAAGGGGCATTGTCCTAGATGGCCAATCCCTCTAAATGCCTTTTTATCTTCCCTTTATTGCTTATCCTTTCTTCAGACTCCTGTATCTGCCTCGTGACAGTATCTCCTCTCCTCTAAATTCTTTATGCATATCTCTTCCCTTTTGTGCTCTCATTATGCCAGTTTTATCTTTCCTTCCAGTCCTTCAAATGCTGAAACTCCATCTCCATTCTTAATCATATAGACGTTATACTTGGGGAACCATTAGGTCTTGGTACTGGAGAGGTTCCTGGAGTGTCAACATCTGTATTATTAACAAACACGAGCGCATGAAATAAGTTATTTTTTTTCTACATTTAAGATGGAATGGGTTAAAATGCAAATCTGGGAGGGGAGACAAAAATTAAGTGCAATGGATAGGGAAATGGGAAAAGCCGGAATAAAGGAGAGGAGAGGGTGGGCGAGAGAGAGAAAAGAGGCTGCAGGGAGAAGGGGAAAGTGACAGATGTGAGCAGGCAGACGGAAACGGACAGATAGAAAAAGAGAAACAGAGAGAGGGAAACACAGAAAGATAACTACTGACAGAGGGAAAGAGATGAGATAAGCAGAATTATACAAGGAGACAGCCGACTGTTACGCAAAGTAGAAGAAATGGACACAAAAAGCATTAACTCCTCCAGGACCTCATTGGAGACCAGAGCTGTTAGGATATGATGGGAGTTGTAGTTTTGCAATAGTTGGAAACCCAAAGGTTGTATACTCTATATCTATGCAGGGGACTTGATATATTAGGAAATTGATCATTTAAAAAATATATATATTTCAGTTACTCATGATATTATAGCTGGATTTATGCCCCATACCCTCGTCCTTGAACCACCCACGGCTATTAAAGTTAGCTATATTCATAATATTGCAGTTGGCCCGAACGCTCCGTTGACTGACAGCTATCTCCCTTGATTCTCTTCCCCCATGTGCATGCATACTCAGCTTGGCCGAGCACGCATGTATTTTTGAAAGTCGAGAGGGGAGTAAGCCACATTCAGACTCCTCTGGCAGTGGCTTACCTCCCATAGAACTTAAGGATCAGGCAGTGGAAATCCAACAAGCCCGATGCTTCTCTCCTCAACATCATCTGTCAGGAAAGTGTTGGAAGACCCCATTGGGCCGCCTAAAATGATTGTGTTTACCTGACATATCTAATGTGTAAGGCTTTATATATCCTACAGTTGCCAGCCATAGCATTACATAAATAAGACCATAACAGGGTTACATTGTTATCAAGATATACGTCATGATTTTCTTCTCACTTGACATCTACCAATAACTTCTTCATTGAGTTTAAGAGGAAACTGCATCCAAATCTAATTGTCCTCCTGTTTAAGTTGTTTTATTGTGCACCAGTCTGCACTTTTCTGACCCAGCAGATTCCGACAGAGTTTGTTGATGTTTGCAAAATGTTTGTTTCAGAATTAGGTAGTAAGAGCTGATATAAAGTAAGATCATGGCACGTTATATGTATTTTGGATTAGAGGCATACAATAAAATAGTTGTAGTCGAGCATAATCTGGATTATATGAACGCTGCACTTTTGGCCTCTTTTGAAAGTTTTGAAATTCCGATGCAGCAGAGTCCCATTGCTGTCAATAGGATTCCGCTGCACAGTCCACACTACGGAATTTCAGTGGTGGATATTCCACTGCTAAAATGTTGCCGGCAAAAGAACTCCATCTATGGGGACTGTAATGTCCACAAAGTCCTAGTCCTAACTAGTAGCGTAACTGGTAGCTTCTGGGCCCCAATGCAAAATCTGCAACAGGGCAGATGTGATTTGGGGCCCCCTTAGGCACCAGGGCCTCTGTGCAACTGCTACCTCTGTACCCCCTATAGCTACGCCCCTGCCCTGCCTGATTCAGTTTTGGGCGTACTCGAAATCTCCGGCCAGAATTTTCTCAATGTAAACCTAGCCTCAGGCCCCTTTCACACTACATAATTACTCCGTTTATCGAAGTTCCATCAGAAAATCGTCAGTAAAACGGCAGTTACAAAAACCTATACGGCCTATAAATCCCATTATAGTCGTTATTTTGTGACGGAAGATAGTAACAGGAGAAATAGTGCATGAACTATTTCTCCCGTTACTATCTTCCGTCACAAAATAATGGACGTTGTTAATAACGGGCTATAACAGGTTAAAACGGCTATTAGAAAAATCCCATAGACTATAATGGGATTTTCGAACGGCCGTATAGGATTTTGTAACTGCCGTTTTACTGCCGATTTTCTGACGGAACCTCGAAAACAGAGATGTAGTGTGAAAGAAGCCTTACTTGTGTCTTCACTTGGACCCTGCAATCTTCCAACAATTCTGACAAGTCAGAGGATGGCACCAGCAAAAATAAACAAGTTATTTTATTAAGACATCCCCTGCTTAAATGGCCTGTAAGTGCAAAAGAACGCGATTGCCCTCTATAGATACAACAGACAGCTGCTTCTGAAAGATGCCACTACTATTAGGGAATCCTGATGCCTGGAATTGGTCTGTAAAATGTTTGGGAAGGTGGTACATATCCCACTACACAAGATTTCCCAGTAGAACATTGTCCAGAGCATCACGATGAATCCACCGACTTGGTGTCTTCCCATAGTCAATCCTGGTGCCATCTCTTCCATAGGTAAGTGACACACACATTCCCACCATCCATATGCTGTAAAAGAGTGTGATTTATTAGACCAGGCCACCTTATTTTATTGTTCCATGGTCCAGTTCAAATGCTCATGTGTCCACTATAGGCACTTTCAGTAGTGGATGGGATCAGAGTGGGTGCTCTGACTGGTCTGGGGCTACACAACCCTGGGGCTACACAACCCCATACACAGTAAGCTTTAATCATGTGTGTGTGATCAGACACCTGTCTATCATAGCTAGAAAAAAAACTCTTCCAACCAAATGCTCTACAGTGTTTTTTTTTTTGTTGGGTCAATCCAGAAAGGCTAGTGTGGTGAGGGTGTTTTGAGGGCAGATGGAATTACCCTAGGGGGCAGATGGCGTTAACCCCTTGTGTACGTGACGCCAGGGCGTTGTTAAACCTCTACACCACCCGATGGAATACCACTGGATCCTGGGCTAGGCACGGGGGCAAATAATGAACAACGGCAGCTTTACTGAGTCAGACAGGTGTAACAGTCTATACAGCTTGGCTAGGCCCACGGAGGTGACCAGTGACTTTAGAGACCTTAGGACTTGCTGGGACTTATAGTGGACTTGGACAATTTGGATGCAGGCCATGCTGACTTGAGACAGGAAGACTTGGACTGACTTGACTGGGACTGACTTCACCCCTTCTGTAGCTAACCAGGCTTTGACTTGACCTGTGGGGCATTGGACTTGAGAATCCGTGGCTGTTTGACTGACTTTAGGCCTCCTCTGGACTCCTGACAAACACCTAGGACTTGACCTTGCTGCAACTCAGCTAAGCAGGAAAAGCGAGAGCAGAGGCTCTACCCAGGGCTTATATGGGGGAGACTCTGATGGGGTCCCATAGGTCACCCTTAGGTCACATGGTCACTGATACCTCACTGGGGTACAATCACATAAAAACAGGTTAATCACATGTCAACTGTTCTGAAAGCTATAAAACATTTTATATACTACACACAGCATAATATAGGCATAGAAGCACAGGAACAAGGGGAACAGGTCTGCCAGAGAGGCCAGCTAGGGTACAGTGGTGCAACTCCTGTACTGGACAACCCCACTAGCCTTCACTCCCCATACACACCAATAATCATTGGGTGCCCATGATCCGGTCTCCATTTAACCCTTTGTCCATTTTTGGAACACTATGAGTAGGTACTAATGCCTATATACTGGGAACACCTCAAAAGACCTGCAATTTTGGAGATGCCTTGACATGTTCCCTAGATTTCACAATATGGCCCTTGTCAATTATTCACATCTTTTCATTTACCCATTTTTCCTCCTTTCAATGGTTCAACTTTAAAGGGGTACTCCACAGGCCAGCGTTCGGAACTAAATTTTCCGAACGCTGTTTTCGTGCTGCGGGGGGTCGGCCACGCCCCTCGTCATGTCACGGCCATGTCCCTTCAATGCAAGTCTATGGGAGGAGGCGTGGCGGTCACGCCCCCCTCCCAAAGACTTCCATTGAGGGAGCGTGTCCGTGACATCACAAGGGGCGTGGTGACCACTGCAGCGCGAAAACATATCTAACTAAATGTTGTTAACGCTGGCCAGTGGATTACTCCTTTAATAATTGACTGTTCACTTGTTCCTAATATATCCTCATTGTCACCACATAATCCATCTTATAATCACTTGACCTGTTAGCGTTTTTTTTTATGTTGCAGATGGCTGACTGTATATGCTTATTTGCACTGCTGTTAGAGGCGTGGACATGTCCATTTAGGATACTGGGACGCAACAAGCGTGCTCTGCTGTCACATCTTGCCTCCTCCTATATATTGCTGTATTTTCTCCAGAAGTCTGCCATAAGCTGTCGGAGCCGCAGTCAGTTCTGTGGGCCAATTAGTGGTTATATAGTTACCTATCGCTTTGCTGCACAGTGATAAGTGACAAGACATTGAGTCTGAGGGAGAAAAACTACATGGAAAATCTGCCGCGTTCTCATCAAGTCACATCTATCCTATAACAAATGATCAACTTAGAAGTAGATAACCACTATTACACTTAACTTGTAAATTGTGCTGAGACTTGAAAATAAAGCCCTTTGCTCAGCGAGTTATATAGAATGACATCAGGATCATGACCAGAAGTAATTTAGAGTCCTGCAAAAAGGGGCAATCTAGGAATAAAAGAAAGGACGGCACTCTTATCTATGGGCAAGGTCTAATATTGCAGCTTAGTCAGGGCAATACCAAACCTAAAACACAGACAAAGTGGCAGTGTCTCTGAGAGGTTAAAAATAAACAAAACTAAAATGTAAAATCTCTATGCACATGTCTTTCGTTATATTTTCTGCTGTGAATTTCTAAAGATCATGGCAAAAGGTAGTAATGGTAATGTGATTGCAACTTGTGGACAGACCTTTAAAAAATATATTGAAAAAAAAAAAACAGAAAAAACCCACAATTTTAGGGTAGGGTCACATGGGAGCGCATCCGTGGCTTATTTGAGCTGCCGGCAGTCATAGAGAGACGGCAGAGCGAGCTCCCTGCTGCTGCCATAGCTCTTTGTGTCCACTTGTGACTGCCAGCGGCAAATCCACAGCAACGAGCAGACACACAGACCCACGGGAGAAGCAGGGAGCTCTCTCTGTGGCTGCTGGCAGTGCATCCATGGCATCATATACGCTGCAGATAAGATCCTGTGTGACCCTACTCTTAACATGTTCTAGGGAGTGTTTAACCCCTTAAGTACCGGTACGTCCTGAGTCCTTTCCCTTTCTATAACGCAGGGCCACGATGTGGCCCCGCGTCATAGCGGGTCAGGCCCGGCCTCTAGCGCGCTATTAGCCGGGACCCGTGGCTAATAGCGCGCGGCAGTGATTGCGGTGCCGTGTGCTATTAACCCTTTAGACGCGGCGTTCAAAGTTGAACACTGCGTCTAAAGTGAAAGTGATACCATGCCGGTTAGCTCAGTGAAATCGCGGCATCCCAAATAGCTTACAGGACAGCTGGAGGGTCCCTACCTGCCTCCTCGCTGTCTGATCGCCGAATGACTGCTCAGTGCCTGAGATCCAGGCATGAGCAGTCAAGCGGCAGAATCATCGATCACTGGTTTCCTATGAGAAACCAGTGATCAATGATAAAGATCAGTGTGTGCAGTGTTATAGGTCCCTATGGGAGCTATAACACTGCAAAAAAAAGTGAAAAAAAGTGAATAAAGATCATTTAACCCCTCCCCTATAAAAAGTTTGAATCACCCCCCTTTTCCCATAAAAAAAAAAAACAGTGTAAATAAAAATAAACATATGTGGTATCGCCGTGTGCGGAAATGTCTGAATTATAAAAAATATATAATTAATTAACCCGCACGGTCAATGGCGTACGCGCCAGAAAATTCCAAATTCCAAAATTGTGTATTTTTAGTCACTTTTTATATCATGAAAAAATTAAAAGTGATCAACAAGTCCAATCAATACAATCAGATCACGTTGCAAAAAATGAGTCCTCATACCGACCCATACGCGGTAAAATAAAAAAGTTATAGGGGTCAGAAGATGACAATTTTAAACGTATAAAATTTCCTGCATGTATTTATGATTTTTTTCAGAAGTACGACAAAATCAAACCTATATAAGTAGGGTATCATTTTAATCGTATGGACCTACAGAATAAAGAGAATGTGTCATTTTTACCGAAAAATGTACTGCGTAGAAACAGAAGCCCCCAAAAGTTACAAAATGGCGTTTTTTTTTTCAATTTTGTCTCACAATAATTTTTTTTTCCATTTCGCCGTAGAATTTTTGGTAAAATGACTGATGTCATTGCAAAGTAGAATTGGTGGTGCAAAAAATAAGCCATAATATGGATTTTTAGGTGCAAAATTGAAAGGGTTATGATTTTTTAAAAGTAAGGAGGAAAAAACGAAAGTGCAAAATCGGAAAAACCCCTGGTCCTTAAGGGGTTAAACCCTGACCAATCACCAAAATCTAGAATGAGCCGCACACATTTTTCTCCCTGCTCTGTGTCTATATGAGCGAGACGGTCCCATTGACTTTTAGACCGAGTTGGTCAAATGACATAGAGTTAGGAGAAAATGCACAAGACATGTACTTCTCCTAGCTTGTTCTGGTGATCGATTGGGGTCTGAACACTCAGATCCCAACCGATAAAAAAAATGTTCATATTTTTTATAAAACATTTATAAAGTTTTTTGTTTTTTTCTATAATTACACCACCTATTTAAAAGGGGTTATCCGGTGTTTTGCCTTGGCGGAAAAAAGGAATATTTAAAACCTTAACTTACCTTCTGCAGCTCGCCTGGTGCATTGATATCGGTCTCCCGTCCTTAGGCCTGATTTTTTGCCGCATTTTGGGGTCGACACGTCACCTTGCCCTAAGCTTCCACTGAACAGCAGTCTCATGTAACGGACATGGGCATCGGGAAGAAGGCTGGGCCTGAGCTGGTACATCATATTGCCGCTCAGCTTATCCCTGATTGAGGCGGTACATCGCTGCAGACAGCAATAAGATCAGCGCAGTGTGATGTGTTGGGCCCTAGAATGCAGAAAAATGCTTCACCTTTCTTTTTGTAGCCCAGGCAGAATGGAAACATAAAAACAATCACTGGATAACCCCTTTAAGGTCCCTTTACATGGGCCGACAGCAGAAAAATAACAGTTGATCTCTTAAGAGTTGATCTCTTTTATTGGTACTTGTTTAGTGAGCCTTCAGGCTGCTCCATCAGTTGCAGACCAAGCCACATGAATGGTCACTGGATTGTTTATGTAGCCTTTCATTTTGTCATTGTCAGCCGCACATCACCCATTCACACTGGGGAATATGTGGACAATAACAACAATTTAAATCGACACACAAAAGACCTTATCATCTGACAAACTAGCATTTTCTCATTTGTTGGCTGATCGCTAGCCCTTTTACATTGGTTGATTATTGGGAAAACTCATTCAGCTACGGCTAAAATTCTGGTGCACACACTTATAGGCCGTTGTGTCTAGGCCATTGCATAGAAAAATCCGCGAGTGCATAGGATGAAAACTGCAAATCTGCATAACTCTTTGCTTTTTGATCTTCCTTACAATAAGCTGGAGTTTGCCAATGACGTGCATGCTGCCACACAGAGTACAGTTTGCAGCCTCTCATGGGTCTTAGACCTGTATCTGTGCGTTTCCAATATCCTGAATATATTAAGCAATTTTCTTGATATCTATAGTTTCTGCTAGACATGTTCTGTCCATTCCTTCCTGTGTGATACCTGGGTAAGGCGTCATGGGACTTGTACATATTAGAACTATGCCTGCAGACAGAGATGTCTACATAAGCTGGAGAGCAAGTGGCTGCATGGGAGAGAAGAAATGAACACAGATAAAATGTAGGCCAGGTTAGGGGTGATGGGTATGATTTGACGTGGTTTATATTTGTGTATATAAGACATTATACCGAGCCGCTATACTGAATTGCTATAAAAAAAGGAAAGCGCTCCATAGAGTGAAACCATTTATATATGGAGGAGGTGAACAGTAAAGAATATTGCTCAACCACAGTGGTTGCACTCAACCAAGTACAACAATGGTAAAGGCATGTGTAGAGATGAGATCTCAGATCAGGCAGCCACTCCTAGGATAGATACAGACAAACTCCAATATTCCTCCAAGGTGAACCACAGGATTAATCAGGCGCCACGAGCTTGTAAGGAGTAGCAGTTTATTTTACCCACAATGCAACGCATTTCGCGGTAAAGACCGCTTCATCAGGCATAATGCCTGATGAAGCGGTCTTCACCGCGAAACGCGTTGCATTGTGGGTAAAATAAACTGCTACTCTTTGCCAACTTGTGGCGCCTGATTAATCCTGTGGTTCACCTTGGAGGAATATTGGAGTTTGTCTATACTGAATTGTACTGTATAGTGCATTGTTGGAAGAATAATATCTTTTTAGACATTCTAACAGTGACACAAGACAAAACAACAGAGCGTGTTCAATATATTGTAGCTTTATACTCCAATCACATCCAAATCATGCAGCTTTACTAGGCTTGGTGTATAACTTTACAAGGGCCCTTTGAAACAAAATATTGCCATTTGTAATGTCCCTATAGTCAGTAATAGTATTTGTATTATGTATTTTAGGTAAGCTGATGTGGATTAGCATATGTTTTGCAGTAGTGCTGAAGACTACTTTCCTTCTAAAAGTAGCTGGTGTGATATAGCTGAAGACCAGCGCCATGGTAAGTAACATATCGTACATGTTACATGTACTGGGATGTAGCGTGTGTATGCCAGATCACTTGTATTGACTATATTTCAGAAGGCTTGTCAAGGATTTGGACAAAGGGTCTGTTTTTGTTCCACTCTCTTCTGCTGATGGTACCTGGACTTGAATGGTGCTGTGCTGCTATAGGAGACACAAGAAAGCAGACCTAATGTTTTAACCACAGACAACCCCTTTCGAGGTATTCTCAGGGCCGGCTCTGCCTTTAGGCAAAATAGGCAGCTGCCTAGAGCGCCCTCTTGAAGGGGACGCCGCTCTGCCTGCCGCAAAATAGTTAGACAACTAGTATCCAAACCACTCTCTCAGCCAGCAGCATGAGAAGGAGGTCACCCCAGTAGTAAGCTAATTACATGAGGAGGGGGCTTGTTACGGTGTATCACCCCAATAGTAAGGTTGGGCGTGTCAAAGGGCAGGCCAACGGGTAGAGTCAAGGGGGCGGCAAATTAGCTTTTGCCTAGGGTGACAAAAATCCTTACACAAAGCTCTGGGTATTCTAGCCTTTTGGATAGTTAAAGGAGCACTAAATGTAACATTATAAGTAAGTTTACACATACTGGATTTGCCCTAGAAAAAAAATGGTATAAAAAAATGATTGTAATGCTAGTATCTTCCAATCTCTGTTTTCATCCAGTCTCCAAAAATCCAGACCAGTGGTTCATTTTAGTGCAGAAAAATTGCCCAGCATGTGGATAAGATTGTAATTTTTGTAAAGTGTCATATTTTTTTGCAACAGTTTTCCTGGTGTTTTATTTATTTATTTTTTTGCAAGAAATGCCATGGCTAGATTTTCCTTTTTTTTTCTCAACATGTTGCATGTTTTAGTATGACATCTTTTTCACACATTTTCTTATAGGTTTCTTGTAAGACTATTAAAGGGGTACTCCGGTGAAAACCTTTTTTCTTTTAAATCAACTGGTGGCAGAAAGTTAAACATGTTTGTAAATTATAGATGAGTAGTTCGGCACTGCTAATTTCTGAACCTGAAAGCGGGTGGACACTAAGTCGCTGCAGCGGAGTGGGGATACGGTGGTGCTCGGACTCATATAGAATATACCATCAGTGCATGAGAAGACAAAGAAAAGTCGGCACTCACCGGGTTTCCAATTCAGCAGATTTTATTGCACGTTGCTCACAGCCATAGTACAATTCTTGGGGAGACGACGGATGGTACGAGGGGAAACCTTTTTTCTTTTAAATCAACTGGTGGCAGAAAGTTAAACATGTTTGTAAATTACTTCTATTAAAAAATCTTAATCCTTCCAGTACTTATTAGCTGCTGAATGCTACAGAGGAAATTCCTTTCTTTTTGGAACACTGATGACATCACGAACACAGTGCTCTCTGCTGACATCTCTGTCCATTTTAGCAACCATGCATAGCAGATGTAGGCTAAGGGCAGCATGGTGGCTCAGTGGTTAGCACTGCTGCCTTGCAGTGCTGGGGACTTGGGTTCAAATCCCACTAAGGACAACAATAAATAAAGCATTATTATTATTATAATGACGTCAGCAGAGACAACTGTGGTCGTGATGTCATCAGAGAGCATTCCAAAAAGAAAATAATTTCCTCTGTAGCATTTAGCAGCTAATAAGTACAGGAAGGATTAAAGGAGTAGTCCAGTGGTGATTCAGTGGTGAGCAACTTATCCCCTATCCTAAGGATAGGGGATAAGTTGCAGATCGCGGGGGGTCCGACCCCTGGGGCCCCCCGCGATCTCCTGTACGGAGCCCCGACAGCCCGCTGGAAGGGGGCGTGTCGACCTCCGCACGAGGCGGCGGCCGACACGCCCCCTCAATACAACTCTATGGCAGAGCCGAAGCGCTGCCTTCGGCAATCTCCGGCTCTGCCATAGAGATGTATTGAGGGGGCGTGTCGGCCGCCGCCTCGTGCGGGGGTCGACACCCGCTATCTCGGCGGAGAGCCGGGGCCCCGTACAGAGAGATCGCAGGGGCCCCAGCGGTCGGACCCCCCGCGATCTCAAACTTATCCCCTATCCTTAGGATAGGGGATAAGTTTTTCACCACTGGACTACCCCTTTAAGATTTTTTAATAGAAGTAATTTACAAATATGTTTAACTTTCTGCCACCAGTTGATTTAAATGAAAAAAGGTTTTCACCGGAGTACCCCTTTAAATGGGTACTCCGGCTCTGAGACATCTTATCCCCTATCCAAATAATAGGGGATAAGATGTCTCACTGCGAGGGTTCCACCGCTGGGTAGCCCCACAATCTTGTATTCACCACCCACCTGTTTGAGCTGCACCCACCTGACAGCCGTCACGCCCCCTCCCATAGACTTGCATAGCGGGGGCGGGGGGTGGCGTCACACGGGGACAGAGTCGTGACGTCACGGTATTCCGGCCCTGTGGTTGCCACCCGGCTGTTTGTGAGCTGACACCGCAGCGTGCATCTCAAACAGGTGGGTGGCGAATACAGGATTGCGGGGGTCCCCAGCGGCGCAACCCCCACGGTGAGACATCTTATGCCCTATCCTTTTGGGTATGTGATTGTATGCCAAAGTCTCATCCAAATACATAAGATGTGAATTTTAATTGGATCTGAAATGGAATACACGCCGAAATTGCATCAAATATGACTGTTGAGATCAAGGCCTTAAAGGTAACTCTACACATAAGATACCTGTGGGCCAAGCGCTCGTTCAACAAATAGCTGTCTCCTGATCCCCCATAAACATGAAAGCTCAGTTCAGGCTTTCAATTATGTTCATGGAATGGAGAGGGGGCCGGCAGTGGGTCATCTTCCCAAAAACCAAAGGACTAGAAGGACTCAAGATGCCCAATTCTTCTCTCCGTTGACATCATCTGACGGGGAGAGTCAGTAGGCCACCATGAACTGTAGACAGCTAGTTGGCTGGCAGGTTGGACCATTTCGGTGGATTCACTCACATCAGATTGTGTTACAAAATTTTTGTTACCAAAAATGAGTTCTGTTTTCCTGAATTGGGTTGTATGGATTGCAAGCACATTGCTTTTTGCAAGCCACATTCAAATGGTACAGTTAAAGAAAGTAACAATACCTGGTGTGTAAATCTACACTTTAATGGGTAGCAAAATCAGCTGCAAAAAATATGCAGCAAAAATACGTGTGAACGTACAGATCCTGTACGTGTGAACATACCCTTAAAGTACAGGAGAAAAACTCACATCGTTCATACAGATATAAATAGTATATGTAAATGTTTCTGGAGGCTCTTATATCTAGGGGTATGTGGATAAAGCAGTGGTCATGGAATTTTCCAGGATTTCCTATTAGTCATCTCATCGATGACCTCAACATACAATAGTTTTGTCTTTTCTTGACCATTGTAACTTGAAACCAGACTCAACATACAATGCTATGGGATCTGCGAAACGTGTCAATGGCTGTAAGAACCGACCAATCCGAATGGATAGTTCACTAGTAAAACCCCTGTATTCCTAAAGTGTATGCACTGACTGGTGCCTGGTAGCGCCCCCTACAGTACAGGGAGGTATTACATGTTCTGTACTCTTTACCTGTGCCAGGGTTAGCTGCTCCTTTGGACACCAGGTGAGGGCGGCTCCATTTTCCTTTTTTTAGGACATTACGTGTACTGTACATGACCCTGAAAAAGCTTCTGTCATCTACATAGACCAGTGTTTCCCAAAGAGGGTGCCTCCAGCTGTTGCAAAACTACAACTCCCAGCATGCCCGGACAGCCTTCGGCTGTCCGAGCATGCTGGGAGTTGTAGTTTTGCAACAGCTGGAGGCACCCTGGTTGGGTGACACTGAAATAGACAATGATTTACAGTTCCCAGCAGATCTTTCTTACTTTTAAATATAGGGATTTGCTTTATCTATATTAGTCATCTACTTATTCCTCTTTAATCCTCACTTTTTCCTATTTTTGGATGATATTTTGGGGCTTCAGAACCAATTAGCAGGTTTCCATAGAGTTCTGGTCTCAACATACAATGATTTTAACATACAATGGTCGTCCTGGAACCGATTAATATTGTAACTTGAGGGACTACTGTATATATTTACTTCCACAAACGTACACTTTTAGGGTAGGGTTACACATGCCGTATTTGCTGCTGTAAATTTTTTACCTATTGAAGTAAATGGGTGGAAAAATATGCAGCTGCAAAATATGCACCGAAATATGGCACATGTGACCCTACCCTTATAGTTAAAGGGGTTGTGCGCTGCCCTGCAGTTCGGAGCTCCGCTCACAGCGTCCGGAAGTTCATTACTCCGAACGCAGTTTGCGGGCTTCCGTGTTCACAGCCGCCGGGCGTGACGTCACGCCCGGCCCCTTCGTGACGTCTCGCCCGCCCCCTCAACAAAAGTCTATGGGAAGGGGGCGCGACCGCGAAGGGCCGGCGAGACGTCACGAAAGGGCCGGGGCGAGACGTCATGCCCGGCGGCTGCGAACACGGAAGCCCGCACACAGCGTTTAGAGTAATGAACTTCCGGACGCTGTGAGCGGAGCTCCGAACTGCAGGGCAGCGCACAACCCCTTTAACTAGCAATAGTACCCAGCATTGCCCAGTCTTCCTACCTAAGCCTTGTGAGGGAGGAAAAGCTACAATGATGCTCTCGTATTCATATCTGTCCTCATATGCCGACCTCATATCTCGTCCTTCATACCGTCCTCATATCCTGACCTCATATCTCTTCCTCCATACCGTCCTCATATCTGTCCTCATATCCTGACCTCATATCCCGTCCTCATATCCCGTCCTCATATCCCGTCCTCATATCCTGACCTCATATCCCGTCCTCATTTCCTGACCTCATATCTCGTCCTCATATCCTGACCTCATATCCCGTCCTCATATCCTGACCTCATATCTAATCCTCATTTACCGTGCTCATATCCCGTCCTCATATCTAATCCTCATATACCGTCCTCATATCCCGTCCTCATATCTAATCCTCATATACCGTCCTCATATCTAATCCTAATATACCGCCCTCCATACCGTCCTCATATCTGTCCTCATATCCTGACCTCATATCCTGTCCTCATATCTGTCCTCATATCCTGTCCTCATATCCTGTCCTCATATCCTTTCCTCATATCCTTTCCTCATATCCTTTCCTCATATCCCTTCCTCATATCTAATCCTCATATCCTGTCCTCATATCCTGACCTCATATCCTGACCTCATATCCCATCCTCATATCCTGTCCTCATATCCTGTCCTCATATCCTTTCCTCATATCCTTTCCTCATATCCCATCCTCATATCTAATCCTCATATCTGTCCTCATATCCTGACCTCATATCCTGACCTCATATCCCGTCCTCATATCCTGTCCTCATATCCTGACCTCATATGTGTCCTCATATCCTGTCCTCATATCCCGTCCTCATATCTAATCCTCATATCCTGTCCTCATATCCTGTCCTCATATCCTTTCCTCATATCCAGTCCTCATATCCTGTCCTCATATTCCGTCCTCATATCCTGACCTCATATTTTGTCCTCATATCCTGACCTCATATACTGTCCTCATATCCCCAGCTCATATCTCGTCCTCAATACCGTCCTCATATCCTGTCCTCATATCTGTCCTCATATGCCAACCTCATATCCCCACATTATATCTCGTCCTCGTATCCCTTCCTTTTATCTTTTCCCCCGTACTAACTATTCTTTGAACTGGCCTGTCTGACAGTCAGCAGGATGCATTAAAGTTGCTCTGCGGCCTGAGAGAAACGCAACCAAGAGATATACCGGAAGTCCCATCGACTTGCATGGGACATCAGACAAAACCCCCACCCTTGCATAATGCAGTGGGCTAGGGTGGATATAACTCTACATGTATACCAAATGTTATCGAAATTGGAATTTATGCTGGAACATTCATATGTAGAGTTTTATATACTGTATATAGATGTTCCTTTTAACGCTGGCCCAGCAAATACAACAGACGGGTTTTTAAGAGCTTTCCTGACCAAGCAGATGAGCGATGCAATTCTTTTATATGTATTGACTTTAGCTTAAAGTGAACATGGAGGTTGTCCGCTCCAACCGAACCTACAGCCATGAATGTCTAGGATGGGAAAACTCCTTTAGCAGTGTGAACCAGACGAGATGGTCACAATGAATTCTTACACAAAATAACCCGTGTCCTACCAACAATGGTGGAATAATAAATCAACCATCTAAGCAGTGTACAATACTCAATTGCTTCCCAGGGTTCACTCAGTGTGCCATTTCAGCCCCAACTATCGCTGTATTAGTATTTTTTAATAAAATGGCTGGATCATTGCCTTTTGACAGAAATCCCTTTGATTAATTAACACTTGATGTGCTAGACTAGGCTGTACGATGTGTCCATGACATTGTGAGAAAGCTGCCTGAGACACAGATCAGTTCTCATACTGAAAGAAGAATATAAAGGGTAATGGCAAACATACTGTAAATAACCGCATGGGTTTATTACAAGGAATTGCTGTAATAAAGTTCAGTAAATTACTATAATTACTCTTCAAGAATATCGGGGTAAACTGAAAAGCTGCATCAAAAAGGTCCTGAACACATGGAAACTAAAGTTGTCCAAAGACATTAGATTATTGTAGATTGAACCCTCGGATTTCTGCAGGACTGTTTGACTATCTAATGTATATGGGGCCTCAACACGTTCCTTTAGTACTATTAGGTTTAGCACTATTATGGACATTTATCAACGGGTTTAGTCAGGTTTTCTTTAGCATAATTGTCACAACTGCGACTACGCGATTTTTCGTGCGACATTTTGACTGGAAAGCGAGAAAAGCAAGTTTTCCAAAAATTAACTACGTAGTAATAATTTTAAAATGGACTATGAGTAGTCAGGTATTTATTAACTGCGACAGTCGCAACTGCGCAAAAAAAAAGTC
Organism: Hyla sarda; assembly: GCF_029499605.1. Lineage (NCBI taxonomy): Eukaryota > Metazoa > Chordata > Amphibia > Anura > Hylidae > Hyla > Hyla sarda. The sequence continues at coordinate 41,200,462 of NC_079200.1, forward strand.
GCAACAGAGTTAAAAATTGACTAAATTTACTCCAGCTCAAACATGGAGCAGAAATAGCTACTACCAAAGTAAAAAAGGAAAAATTGCTTACGTGAAAGAAAATTATCAACAGGCTGAAACCAGCTGAAAAGTAAGTCACACATAAGCAAAAAAAAGGAAGGAAAAAATTACTAAAAAAAAGAATACATAAGCATGTGATTACTTTACAAATGGAGCTGTTGGTTGGTCACTGAATGTTGGTAGTATTTATTCATCTTTTGACTATGCTAATATTCCACATAAACACTGTACTGTATATTATCTTTTTTTGTATGGTTGTATAGCACTTTTATTTTTAGGCAACCATATAGATGGTTACCATTGTATATAGCACTTTTAATTACAGTAGGTACTGTACAGTGTAATGATTTGTACAATGTATCATCATACACAATATGTGGGGTGCAACCATATGGAAGTATTATTTGCTGCAGAAGCATATAGCAATGCTAACCTGTCTGCCCCAGTTTTAAAACGACAAAAAAATTAATTCTGTACTTTCTTGTTGTACATTTCTTGCTATAGCAGTTGCCCAGTACAACAATTCCCAGAATGCATTGCTTTCCCTCAGCACTTCATCACAGTCCTCCTACACTGCTTTCCTCCCCTTCCATAACACTCCTCCCAGTTCCCCACTCAGAGCGGTTCCAGAACATCTTATTTCACAGCAGACTATTGCATAATCAGTCAGATTGCAGATTATGATGTATTCTTTTCCTGTCTGCTCCTCTGCCTGTTGCATTATTTAGCTAGAGCAAAAGCTATAGTCCAAAAAACAGCTATTTTCATTTCAAAAACTATATGTAAACATAGCCCAATACTTTTGGCCTAGAAGACCATTACCCAGTTCTTAACTGAATACAAATGGTAGGTTCTTAGAATTGCCTGATTTTTAAAAGCCAGATTAAAGGGGTGCTCCGGAGAACTGAACTTATCAGACACTCCTGTGGATAGGGGATAAGTGTCTAATTGCTGGGGGTCCAACAGCTGGGCCCCCCCACAATCTGTAAGGGGCCTGTCCTACTTACTCATCCTGAGGGCTCTCCGGCCCCCACCTTACTGGACATAGGTGTTACGCCTAGCGCTCCGGGTCCCCGCTCCTCCCCGGAGCGCGTACGGCGTCTCTCTCTCCGCAGCGCCCCGGTCGGTCCCGCTGACCGGGAGCGCTGCACTGTCATGGCCGTCGGGGATGCGATTCGCACAGCGGGACGCGCCCGCTCGCGAATCGCATCCCAGGTCACTTACCCGTTCCCGTCCCCTGCTGTCATGTGCTGGCGCGCGCGGCTCCGCTCTCTAGGGCGCGCGCGCGCCAGCTCCCTGAGACTTAAAGGGCCAGTGCACCAATGATTGGTGTCTGGCCCAATTAGCTTAATTGGCTTCCACCTGGTCCCTGACTATATCTGACCTCCTCCCATGCACTCCCTTGCCGGATCTTGTTGCCTTGTGCCAGTGAAAGCGTTTTGTGTGTCCAAAGCCTGTGTACCAGTACTTCTGCTATCACCCTGACTACGAACCTTGCCGCCTGCCCCCGACCTTCTGCTACGTCCGACCTTGCTTCTGTCTACTCCCTTGTACCGCGCCTATCTTCAGCAGCCAGAGAGGTTGAGCCGTTGCTAGTGGATACGACCTGGTCACTACCGCCGCAGCAAGTCCATCCCGCTTTGCGGCGGGCTCTGGTGAAAACCAGTAGTGACTTAGAACCGGTCCACTAGCACGGTCCACGCCTATCCCTCTCTGGCACAGAGGATCCACCTCCTGCCAGCCGGCATCGTGACAGTAGATCCGGCCATGGATCCCGCTGAAGTTCCTCTGCCTGTTGTCGCCGACCTCCCCACACTGGTCGCCCAGCAAGCCCGACAGATTGCCCAACAAGATCACCAGCTGTCGTACTTGACCACCATGACTCAGCAACTCCAGTCGCAGCTACAGCAGATTCAGTCTCAGCTACAGCAGCAGCAACCATCTCCTCCGCCAGCTCCTGCACCTCTTCCGCAGCGAGTGGCCACTCCTAGCCTCCGCCTGTCCTTGCCGGACAAATTTAATGGGGACTCTAAGTTTTGCCGTGGCTTTCTTTCGCAATGTTCCCTGCATTTGGAGATGATGTCGGATCAGTTTCCTACTGAAAGGTCTAAGGTGGCTTTCGTAGTCAGCCTTCTGTCTGGAAAAGCCCTGTCATGGGCCACACCGCTCTGGGACCGCAATGACCCCGTCACTGCCTCTGTACACTCCTTCTTCTCGGAAATTCGAAGTGTCTTTGAGGAACCTGCCCGAGCCTCTTCTGCTGAGACTGCCCTGCTAAACCTGGTCCAGGGTAATTCTTCCGTTGGCGAGTACGCCATACAATTCCGTACTCTTGCTTCTGAACTTTCCTGGAATAATGAGGCCCTCTGCGCGACCTTTAAAAAAGGCCTATCCAGCAACATTAAAGATGTTCTGGCCGCACGAGATACTCCTACCAACCTGCATGAACTCATTCATCTAGCCACTCGCATTGACATGCGTTTTTCTGAGAGGCATCAAGAGCTCCGCCAGGAAAAAGACTTAGATCTCTGGACACCTCTCCCACAGTCTCCATTGCAATCTGCGCCTAGGCCTCCCGCCGAGGAGGCCATGCAAGTGGATCGGTCTCGCCTGACCCTGGAAGAGAGGAATCGCCGTAAGGAAGAGAATCTTTGTCTGTACTGTGCCAGTACCGAACATTTTTTGGTGGATTGCCCCATCCGTCCTCCACGTCTGGGAAACGCACGCTCGCACCCAGCTCTCGTGGGTGTGGCGTCTCTTGATGCTAAGTCGGCTTCTCCACGTCTCACGGTGCCTGTACGGATTTCTTCTTCAGCCAGCTCTTCCCTCTCAGCCGTGGCCTGCCTGGACTCTGGTGCCTCTGGGAATTTTATTCGGGAGTCCTTGGTGAATAAATTCCACATCCCGGTGACCCGTCTTGTCAAGCCACTCCACATTTCCGCGGTCAACGGAGCCAGGTTGGATTGCACCGTGCGTTTCCGCACGAAGCCCCTCCTAATGTGCATCGGACCTCATCATGAGAAAATTGAGTTTTTGGTCCTCTCCAATTGCACTTCTGAAATTCTCCTTGGACTACCCTGGCTTCAACACCATTCCCCAACCCTGGATTGGTCCTCAGGGGAGATCAAGAGCTGGGGTACCTCTTGCTTCAAGGACTGCCTTAAACCGGTTCCCAGTACTCCCTGCCGTGACCCTGTGGTTCCTCCTGTATCCGGTCTCCCTAAGGTCGTTATGGACTCTGCCCGCCTTAAGAAGTGCCTCTCCCCCCCTCCCAGTCCAGTCAGTCAAGCCTCGGTGCCTCCTCGTGGCCCTCGTCCTGGTGTCACACTGCCCCGTGCCAGGCCTCGCCCTCTGCCCTCCCTCCCCATTCCCACTCCTGCTGTACTGCCTGCCGTTGAGGAATCCCTCCATCCTTTCCCGGTGTCCTCATCCCAGGGGGGGCAGTTACCGGACAAAGAGAAGGGGAGACCTAAGGGGGGGGGGGGTACTGTTACGCCTAGCGCTCCGGGTCCCCGCTCCTCCCCGGAGCGCGTACGGCGTCTCTCTCTCCGCAGCGCCCCGGTCGGTCCCGCTGACCGGGAGCGCTGCACTGTCATGGCCGTCGGGGATGCGATTCGCACAGCGGGACGCGCCCGCTCGCGAATCGCATCCCAGGTCACTTACCCGTTCCCGTCCCCTGCTGTCATGTGCTGGCGCGCGCGGCTCCGCTCTCTAGGGCGCGCGCGCGCCAGCTCCCTGAGACTTAAAGGGCCAGTGCACCAATGATTGGTGTCTGGCCCAATTAGCTTAATTGGCTTCCACCTGGTCCCTGACTATATCTGACCTCCTCCCATGCACTCCCTTGCCGGATCTTGTTGCCTTGTGCCAGTGAAAGCGTTTTGTGTGTCCAAAGCCTGTGTACCAGTACTTCTGCTATCACCCTGACTACGAACCTTGCCGCCTGCCCCCGACCTTCTGCTACGTCCGACCTTGCTTCTGTCTACTCCCTTGTACCGCGCCTATCTTCAGCAGCCAGAGAGGTTGAGCCGTTGCTAGTGGATACGACCTGGTCACTACCGCCGCAGCAAGTCCATCCCGCTTTGCGGCGGGCTCTGGTGAAAACCAGTAGTGACTTAGAACCGGTCCACTAGCACGGTCCACGCCAATCCCTCTCTGGCACAGAGGATCCACCTCCTGCCAGCCGGCATCGTGACAATAGGAAAGTGACGGCCCGCTCAGACAATCGCTGGCTGAGACAGGACATCGCTGCAGACTGTGATTGGCTGAGCAGACTGTCACTTGAAATATTATTGTATTTTCTCTGAGATATAGTCAATTTAGAGCACTGAAATAAATGATGGCATAGACAATAAATACAACAGATATAGATATAAAATTAATAGATATAGTAGGTAGAAGATGGTTGTTTGAGACAATCGAAATGTTGCCCTGTTTATACACTGCTTGATGGAATAAAACACTACTTTTTTTAACTTTTGAACATTATACATAGATACATAGATCGATATGAGATAGATAGATAGATATGAGATAGATAGATAGATAGATAGATCGATATGAGATAGACAGATAGATAGATAGATAGCAATCCAAAAGACAGCGGCACTCCAATGGATGAATAAAGTGAGGTTTATTGCATACAAACGTGAGGCAACGTTTCGACTAGCTCACCTAGTCATAGGTGAGCTAGTCGAAACGTTGCCTCATGTTTGTATGCAATAAACCTCACTTTATTCATCCATTGAAGTGCCGCTGTCTTTTGGATTGCTACTATTGGGGGTCCTGACCCGGACCGGACACAGCAGGCACCCGGACACAAGCTTTTGTTGGGACGTGCAGCCTCTTTGTTTGGACTAGATAGATAGATATGAGATGGATAGATATTAGGTAGATAGAAAGATATGAGATAGATAGATATTAGGTAGATAGAAAGATATGAGATAGATAGATAGATATGAGATAGATAGATATTAGGTATATAGAAAGATATGAGATAGATAGATAGATCGATATGAGATAGATAGATATGAGATAGATATGAGATAGATAGATATTAGGTAGATAGAAAGATATGAGATAGATAGATATGAGATAGATATAAGATAGATAGATATTAGGTAGATAGAGAGATATGCGATAGATAGATCGATATTAGATAGATAGATAGATATGAGATAGATAGATATTAGGTTGATAGAAAGATATGAGATAGATAGATCGATATGAGATAGATAGATAGATATGAGATAGATGTGAGATAGATAGATATTAGGTAGATAGAAAGATATGAGATAGATAGATCGATATGAGATAGATAGATAGATATGAGATAGATAGATAGATAGATAGATAGATATGAGAGATAGAGAGATAGATAGATAGAAATGAGATAGATAGATATGAGATAGATAGATAGATAGATATGAGAGATAGAGAGATAGATAGAAATGAGATGGATAGATATGAGATGGATAGATATGAGATAGATAGATATGAGATAGATAGATAGATAGATATGAGAGATAGAGATAGATATATATGAGATAGATAGATATGAAAGACGTATACGAGAAATAAATATGTGATATTAGATATTACGTCTATAATACATATTAGATTAATCTTGCTATCTATCAATCTAATATATATCTTTCACTCTAACATGAACGTTAATGTTAATATCTATTTTTCTATAGCAATTATCTATCATATACGTATGTATTTATTAATGTGCGTGTATAATATCTAATAATATGAAATTATCTAATATATCACATACTTCTCTCTCACACGTCTCATATGTATATGTCATATCTATCTATCATACATATAAAAGATGTGAAAGGTTAATACTAGATAGAAAGATAGTAAAAAAAAATACACATTATATATATATATATATATTACATAAAGTTAAATATGAGATACAAATGAGAGCGCTATCTGATAAATGATAGTTAGGAAGTTACCTACATGGATACATATATAAATTGGAGATTTTAAGGTAAGTGGTGGTCAGTACCATGAAATGTAGCACAAACATTTATTAGAAACCTGATATAATTATCAATTGGTTTGATTTATCAGACACTCATAGAAAGTTCTAATACTTTCTTGTTAGGTAGAAGCCCTCCGAAAGACCCCCGACATATAGTTATAGCTTATAGCTCTCTATCATCATGACTTATGATATAGATCATTATTGTCATTGTTTTTATGTCCCAATTATTGATAATTACATCATTGATAACTAATATTTAGTATCCCTCTCTTCTACCACCAACGTAATAGAACAGATTAATTGCGCATCCCCAAAATTTCATCTTATCTTCCAAGAAGTAGTTCCAGTTTAGCACCTACATAGATGCATTTTTATTTTTTTTATTTTTTTTTTGCTGAAACACTAGCTGCTTTCGGGACTCTAATAATAGGATTTTCTCCAAGGAACACGTGCGGTGGGATTTTAGGATTTCACCATTTTGCAGGGTGAATATTGAAACCAAGAGAAGGATTTCCTGGATTCTCTCGCTTCTCCTTAGTTCCGGGACTTTGCTTCTTTTTGTTTTCCTTTCTTGCTGGAATAATTGTTATTCTGCTGCTTATGGATTTTGCTGCAGTTCTCCAGGGAGCGACCAGGATATATTGAGAATTATTGGTGGGAAGCCGAACTTACAGAGGTTTAGAGATCACAATTCTATTAGCAGACAGAAGCCTATTACTTCAGACCTATAGAACAAAGCTCCAACTTCCTTCCCTGCAGTATATGTAATATCTTCTGTCATTCAAAGAGATTTATAGCCGACAGCGTGGCTCACTATTGTCTCACAGGTTTAGCAAAGACAATATAGAAATGCCATGTCTGGGTCCATGTGAGTTACTTTCAAAACTGGCCAATGCCTTTAAGATACAGTGACCCCCCCCCCCCCCCCCCCGACCTACTATGGCCCCGACATACGATCATTTCAACATACGATGGCCTCTCAGAGGCAGCATCAACATACAATGCTTTTGTATGTCGGGGCCATCGCATAAACGGCTATCCGGCAGCTCAGACTGCTTCAGCTGCCCCCCGATAGCCTTTTACGATGCCCCGTGTGGTCCGCTGATGATCACTTACCTGTCCTCGGGGCTCCGGCGCGTCCTCTTTGGGATCCCCTGCATCGCCGGTGCTTTCCATCGTCGTCATCACGTCGCTGCGCACGCCGTCCCGTCATCCAATAGGAGCGGCGTACGTAGCGACGTGATGGCGAAAACGGAGAGCGAGGATGCCGGGGAAGCAGAGGCCTTGCCGGAGCGTCGGGGACACCACGGGGACGCGGCGACAGCAATGGACGGCGAAATCCAGGGCAGCGGTGATGAGCGGTGACGGTCTGGAGCGGTGGGAACACGTGAGTATAACCTCCAATACCAGTGGTCTTCAACCTGCAGACCTCCAGATGTTGCAAAACTACAACTCCCAGCATGCCCGGACAGCCGTTGGCTGTCCGGGCATGCTGGGTGTTGTAGTTTTGCAACATCTGGCGGTCCGCAGGTTGTAGACCACTGTCCTATACTTTACATTGCACGGATCCCTCAACATACGATGGTTTCAGCAAACGATGGTCCATTTGGAACGGATTCCCATCATATGTTGAGGGATCACTGTACATGTTTCATAGCTACTATATTCTATAGCTTAAAGGAAACTTGTCATTTTATACAAGAAGTCTGATCGGCAGGAGGAGCTGTTTAGTAGAACTGGTCATTATTTATTTAAACCTCTTCTCATTTTGCCTTTAGGAGTCCAGTGGGAGGTCCTTCTCAGTGATAGACAGCTCTGTATGCATGCTTATAGAGGGAAAGGCTGTCAGTTATTGAGTGAGACCACCCACTGGACTCCTAAGCTGAGAATAAACTGGGATCTCTTTTATCTATCTTTCTATCATCAATCATATATGTTATCTATCTATCTATCTATCACATATCTATCTAGAAAATTGAAGAAAAGTAGCACAACCCAAATGGTGAAGGTAGGTAAGTAGGTGCACGCAGATTCTCAAGCCTTGGTTAGGGGCTCCATCACAGTAGATAAACAGAAGGTCTCCGCAGGACTCAATTGTTCTAACAAAAGTGCGTTTAATCCATATAAAGTGTCCTACATAACCAACGTTTCAACCAGCTCCTCCTGGTCTTTCTAAAGCTTGAGAAAGACCAGGAGGAGCTGGTTGAAACGTTGCTTATGTAGGACACTTTATATGGAATAAAGGCACTTTTGTTTGAACAATTGAGTCCTGCGGAGATCTTCTGTTTATCTATCTATCTCATATCTATCTACCTCCTCCTGCCCTATAACACAATGCCAATATATTGAGCTGCCCTTTTTTATACTGTCAGATGCCTTTAATCCAATCGGTAGTTTGATAACATTAAGCTACATGAGTGTTTCCCAATCAGTGTGCCTCCAGCTGTTACAGAACTACAACTCCCAGTATGCCCAGAAAGCCAAAGGCTGTGGCTGTCCGGGCATGCTGGGAGTTGTAGTTTTGCAACAGATGGAGGTGCACTGGCAGAAATAATAGTCTACATATAGAAAGTTATTGTAAGAGTAAAACCAGTGAGGTACAGTGTATATTTGTAAACCCAACTATGCCTAGATCACTTTATTTGTAAAGTTTTTATTATTATAAACTTTTTATAATAAATTACCCTGGTATCTATCTATCTATCTATCTCATATCTATCTATAATCTATCTCATATCTATCTATCTATCACATATCTATCTATCTATCTCATATCTATCTATCTCATATCTATCTATCTCATATCTATCTATCTCCTATCTATCTATCATCTATCTCATATCTATCTATCTATCACATCTCTATCTATCTATCTATCTATCTATCTATCTCATATCTATCTATCTATCTATCTATCTATCTCATATCTATCTATCTTTCTCATATCTATCTCATATCCATCTATCTAAATATCACATACCTATCTATCTCATATCTATCTATCTATCTCATATCTATCTATCTCATATCTATCTATCTATCTTTCTCATATCTATCTATCTATCTATCTATCTAAATATCACATATCTATCTATCTCATATTTATCTATCTATCTATCTCATATCTATCTATCTAAATATCACATGTCTATCTCTCATATCTATCTATCTATCTATCTATCTCATATCTATCTATCTCATATCTATCTATCTATCTATCTATCTCATCTATCTCATATCTATCTATCTCATATCTATCTAATATCTATCTCATATCTATCTATCTCATATCTATCTCATATCTATCTATCTCATCTATCTGTCTAATCTATCTATATATGGAGTAGCAGCGCAATCTCAGCATTAGCTGATGGTTTTGCTCTGGGAAAAAAAGAGACAATATGTAGCAATTGTGACCACGTCTAATTTTTAATATTTGACCTACAACTTTTCGCACCATTCGAAATATTGCGGATTGTGGATGAAAATAGTTGCGGCTATACTATGATTTTCCGGTGCCTATTGGGTCAACCCATGTCGCTATGCAGCCCTGTCCTATATTGTATCTGAGGGTCTTATATCTATTTAGCTTGCTGGCTATATCCTATTTATCTTGCTTATCTATGTATCTCACACCTCTATATCTGGGCACAGTCATGACACAGATAGAGCAACAACGAAAAAAGAAAACTATAGAAAATATACCATGTACATTATCTATTTACTGTATATTATGTGATTTATATATCACGTCTGACGCAGTCAATTTTTATGTTACCATTTCCTTCTTGTTTTGTGTTACTTACAGCAGCTGTGATTTGTATTGCTCTCCTATAGAATTACCATAGCTTTACTGAGTGCACCTGTCACCGGTACTTCATTCCCCTGACATTCAAACAGAGGATTGTTCGGGGTATAACCCAAATTATAGGGACTGTGTACATTTATATTGTAATATAAATAAAATGTTATGTATTATAAAATAAAACATCAGGCCTATGGAATGTACCATCTGTAGTAAGAATTTTCTTGTAAGAGCTATTATATATATATATATATATATATATATATATATATATATATATATATATACATATACACACAAGACCACATCCATTATGATTATATATATATATATATATATATATATATATATATACAGTGGTCCCTCAAGTTACAATGGTCATCCTGGAACCAATTAATATTGTATGTTGAAACCATTGTATGTTAAGACCATAACTCTATGGAAACCTGGTAATTGGTTCTGAAGCCCCAAAATGTCATCCAAAAATAGGAAAAGGTGAGGATTAAAGAAAAATAAACAGATAACTAATATAGATAAAGCAAATCCTTACATATAAAAGTAAGAAAGATCTGCTGGGAGCTGTAAATCACTGTCTATGTCAGTGTTTTCCAACCAGGGTGCCTCCAGCCGTTGCAAAACTACAACTCCCAGCATGCCCGGACAGCCGTTGGCTGTCCGGGCATGCTGGGAGTTGTAGTTTTGCAACAGCTGGAGGCACCCTGGTTGGGAAACAATGGTTTATGTAGAGGACAGGAGCTTCTTCAGGGTCCTATACAGTACACACAGTGTCCCAAATGGAGCCGCCCTTACTTGGTGTCCAAAGGAGCAGCTAACCCTGGCACAGGTAAGGAGTAGTACAGAACTTGTAGTTCCTCCCTGTACTGTAGGGGGCGCTACCAGACAGCCGGTCAGTGCATGCACTTCAGTAATAGAGGTGATTTACCAGTAAAATGCCCATTCTGATTGGTCAGTTCCTCCAGTTGTGACAGGTATCACAGATCTGGACTGTCTGTACCATTGTATGTTGAGTCTGTTTCAAGTTACAATGGTCCAGAAAAGACCATTGTATGTTGAAACTATTGTATGTTGAGGCCATTGTAAGTTGAGGGATCACTGTATATATATATATATATATATATATATATATATATATAATAGCTGTGGTCTTGTGTTGCCTCTGAGCATCACCTTTAGGCTCGTTGACCCTTCCTCCTGGCAGGCTACATCTTACCTCCACTCGTTGGAGTTTCACCTGCTCTAGGCTATCCAGCATTCACCAGCCTCTTAGTTAGCCCTACGTCATGTTCCTTGACCTTGATGGGCCCACAACAGACTCCTAGAGGCCGTGAGCCAAGATGCTAAATGTAACCTCCATCTTAGGATCATAGATGTTTTCTTCCATGATCCAGCTGGAGAAAATGTTTTGTGACAATCAATGTGCACAGCTAGGTAATTGGGTGAGAATCATCGAAACGGATAGTGACTAGACCCACTAAAACGTCCTGCCATTATTGGTGGACTTGCTAATACATTGTTACCATCCTAATACTATGTATCCATGTGTAAATGGCTAGCTGTAAAGATCATCCCCTCAGAATGCCAGTCTGCTTCAGGCTACCACTGTCATATCTAAAAACATTCTGTTTGAGGGGTAGGCATTGGGCTAGTCATAGGCTACCTATCCTTTCTCCATACTTTAGTCATATAGACTGGCTCGAAATGTCAAAACATGACTGATCTGAACCAAAGTATTTTTGGCCCAATTATGAAAAATCTTCATTTGGCTCATTTAGTCTTAGCATGCACATGACCATGATGTTTGTTCCTTACTTTACGGTACAGATCATACTTGTTTGCCTTAGTTTTATCAGCCCCTTAGAGAATTAGATGTTGAATCCCTTTCTTAATCCTTAAACCACGTAAAGATTTTTTCTTCAGTTTTTGGTTCGCATGGTTCTTCATTGAGTCACGTTGCCCAGATATTCACTACATATTTTTTTTCTTTACTTCTTTTAGTGTTTCTTCATACATCTATATACTGTTTCTCTGCTAAACTAGATTTTCACTTTCTAAAAAAAATCCTTCAACTCCTAAGGACTAAATATTTTTGCCCTACTTTTGACTACTCCGTGTCTTAGGAATGGATCTCTTTGTATCCCTGTGTTAGATGTCTGTACTTACCACTCAGTCCCTTTCATGTATTAGTTCTTTCCTTGTATTTCGGCTTTCTTTGAACTAGCATCATTTGCATTTTTTTGTTTTCTTTTTTAACAAAGTGCTGATTAGGAGAAGAACAGCAAATGGGAATTTATTCACCTCATTGTAAATACAACAATGTCCAAACTAGAATTGAATAACCGTCCTTGTAAAGATTATATTGATATAGTTCTAGGTTTTCGTCTTCTTGCTTTTCTATGAAGTTTACATGCACTTTGCTCTTTTGTTATTCTGAAGCAAGTAAACAGTTCTATCACCTCTTCAATAAATTGATATTTTACTACCATTGCTATTGGTGTTTCCTAAAAATTTCTTCTCTAAAATTCTGAACTCTCTATTAACTTTGGAAGTGACCATACATTATTTATTTGTTTAAAAAAAATTGTAGTATGCTTTTAATTTACATTCAATGTTTCGTTCTATTTGTGACCACCAGTTGGTAAAAAAAAATTACCCTGTTACTCAAAAAATAAATAAAAGTCACTTCAAATTATATAATATTTTAGGAAAAATCACGCTATTTATGAAAAACACACTGACTTTTATAAACTCATAATATCTTTAACTCCTCCGGACCGGGTCACCATAAAAATTCAGGTACCAACACCATGTATTTATGGCCATACTAGCACACAAACTTGTCTTGCCTATAACTTGGAATATCTTTTGAATGGAGTCTCCCCAACAATCTAGGTCCCAGTTATTACCTAAAAACCTCCACTGGAACCTTTGAACGTCTACTCTGGTCTTCTTAAACTATTTGTCCACCTGTAGGTGGTAGCTTTTTAGCCATAATGTCTTATACATTCTACACTTGATTGCTAGTTACATTGGACCCTTAAATTATTTTGTATTCTATATGTTATCTAAGAAACATATCCTCTCCACCAACTTGTGACATCCTTAAAATATAACTTTATCAATTATGATGTGTTCCTGGAATTTAGGATTTTGTGGGCTCCACCGTTATCTATTCAACTCTAGCTGGATTTAGGTCTCAACTTTTTGTGAGGACTACATCCCTATATGCTTAGTCTTATTTTCTTATTTCTTGTTCCCAAAATGTATTGTGATTAATATCCAGAAAATTTAAGATGTTCGTCACCAAATTGTTCCTACAAAAAAATACCTCTCTCCTTCTCTAGGCGAGATCTCTTTCCTACCATGTGCTTACTGTCTACCTTTCTTTAGGCGGCTAGTTTTTCACTTCCTCTGGGTGAACTCATTTTCCCTGCTCCACTGAACTATCTTGCCCTTGTCTGTGGGTGATCTAACACTTAAACATTGGAGAAGGGAAAAGCACCGTCCCTAAGGCATTCTATTTAATAAGTCACCCATTGTGACCATTGTTTCTGCTCATAAAAAATCTACATCATTTAATGCTGGGATAGTAACAGGAATAGGGAAATAAAAATGTCAGAGTTTACGGGGACCACAGTACGTTATGTATTGGAGTAACAAGACCCTTTAATACAGTATGATGGGCACTATGTAGCCGCCCTGTGTAAGCTCATGGCCTGCTTAGTTAATCTTCATTACTCATGTACCCTCTGGGCTTGCTTGTTTTTTCATGGTAATTAATTCTGATAGTGCCAACCGGGGGTAAAGATTCTGCACAAGTTCTAGAATAGATGGAAAATGTTGTATATCCTTCTCCCCTCCGCGATGCTTTCTTTTCTTCCACTTACAAAACTATTTACACTAGTCATCACTTAATTTACTTTGAAAGTTTAATATAGAGAACCTCATAAAAGCCGTTCCCAACATCCACAGCTTAGTGCAGAATTCATATGAATATTTTTAGTTTATACAAGTTCCCAGTGGAAGGAAAGTGAAGAGGAAAAGCTTTCAGTGTGACAGATACGCAGTACGGTGCTCATCTTATATTGTGTTGCTTAATCATTGAGAGTTGTTCTATTTTCTGAATATGTAAAGAATGAAAAATAGGTTTAGTTTTTTTATGGGAGGGGGTGAATCAAATTTAAAATGTTTACATAATTATTATTTAGGCAAACATACATGTCCTATAGCTAATAACGCAATTGGTGTTTTATATGTATAGTATATTTGTGAACAATACAAAAAGTAGACACAGTATATGACTTTGCAACAATCTGCTTGTTTATTTTAAAACTTTAAAAAAATGTATATAATTCTATGAAGTTAATCTTATCTAGATTGATCTATTTATACTAATGCCATTACAATTTCAACAACAACAACAACAAAAATATAAATATTCCATTGCTGCACACTCACCTGGCCATTTTTGCAGAGGTCCGCCCACATACTGGTGCCATCTCCACCTCTCATTAGGACATGGTAGGTAAAAAAGTAAGTGCCCGGTACTGTACAGCTGAACCGCCCACTTGCCGCATCGTAGTTGTTCCCAAGGTTTGTGACCACGTCATCAAATTTGAGGACCTCATAACCCTCATGGGGGTTCTTCAAGCCAGCGTAGAAGGCCACACGGGGAATGGTGGTGTATGTGGCTGTACTTATGGCACCATTCACACCTCCTCCTGCCAAGCCTGGTGGCCCAGGTTTCCCTGGTTCTCCTTGTTCTCCTGGTGGCCCTTGTGGACCTGGTGGACCTGGTAGCCCAGGCTCTCCAGGTGGACCTGGTTTACCAGGACGTCCAGCTTTGCCCTGAGGACCTTGCACTAAAGTTGATGGAGCTTGTTGTCCTCTGTCACTCAATGGTTCAGCTCCAGTCCCGGCTCTGATGCTGGTGCTAGTGGTGGTTACCCCTGCTTTGCTGAGGTAGGGGTCGCATACCATCCTGCAGGTTCCCAACATTTCATAGTGGCCATCAGAGCCCACAGAATTGACCAACACTGGAATTAAGATCACCAATATTAGAACCATCACCACGCCAATAGCCACTGCCACCAATGTCTTCCTCCCAAGGCCAAAGGGGGCCAAGGGACGGGGGGTTGCGCGGCTGGGGGGAGCTATGGTGCCGAATGTTGTGGGGGAGAGGCAAGGTGGCCCCTCCAGAAAAGAAGGGGGTAAGAAGTCTTAAAGAAGTCACCACAAGTATAGTGGTACAAGAAAATAAAAAAAAATAGAAAAGTCTCGGGTGGGGAAATAAAATAGAAGCAGATGGGTGAGCAAAACTAGGATGGGTGGAAAGAGACAAAAGTGAGAAGAAAGCGATCAAATATAAAAACAGGTGAGAACTTGACAGAACTTACAGGAAGATAGAATAAAAATAAAGAAAAAAGAGAAAATGAATCTCTATGAGGATTGAGAAGGAACTGCAAGAGACGGGAGAAATGTGTGACACAAAAAAAGTGAATGGATAATATGTGACAGAACAGTGGAGAATGCAATGATTAAGAAGAGAGGGGAAAGAATTGTATGAGAGAGATAAGAAGGTGGGTAGGACAGAGAAGAGGAGGGGGAGCAGGTAAATGTGAATACTTAAAGAGAAGAGGATTAAAGTGGGAAGAAAGCGAGAAGCAGCTGCAGTGTCGGACAGGGACAGAAGAGAGAGAGAGAGAGAGCTGGAAAGAAGATTACGAGAAAGGGTGAAAGCTGCTGAGGAAAGGCAGAAAGGCAGCAGGGAATCTAACTTGTGAGAGGTTGTCCGTGCATCCTGACTCTTATATATGAAACAGAGCAGTGCCCCCTAAAGGATGAAAGAAAGTATGCAGCTCTATGCAGGGAGAAATACACAGGTGTCAAATATCCAGGAATAGGTGCACACACACCTTCCTAGCTATATACTCTTATAATTCACTACTACACATAAGAGTATGTTCACATAAGGAGGATTTGTTGCAGAGATTTCTGCTGTGGAAAATCAGTTTTATTTGAATGCATTTGCTTCTGCAGTATTCACCTTAGTCAGATCAATAGAACAGTCACCGAAATGTCTGCAAATTGTAAGAAACAACAAGAGGCATTTATCAAATTCAACAACGCATGAGAAGAGTTACGTGTTGTGTGTCAGCGTTACCTTCTGATGCACATACCGTATTTTTCGCCATATAAGATGCTCCGGCATATAAGACGCACCCAATTTTAAAGGATGAAAATCTAGAAAAAAAAGATTCTGACCAAATACAATGTAAAGTATAGGACAGTGCTCTTCAACCTGCGGACGTCCAGATGTTGCAAAACTACAACTCCCAGCATGCTGAGAGTTGTAGTTTTGCAGCATCTGGAGGTCCGCAGGTTGAAGACCACTGGTATAGGAGGTAATACTCACGTGTACCCGCCTCTCCGGACCCGTCACCGCTGCCCTGGATGTCGCCCTCCATCACTGTCGCCGCAAACATCTCTGCTACCCGGTATCCTCGCTCTCCGTCGCCGCCATCACGTCGCTACGTACACCGCTACGCACGCCGCTCCTAATGGATGACGGGACGGCGTGCGTGATGACGATGAAGGAGAGCGCCGGCCATGCAGGGGATCCCGGCACGGAGGAGTCACCGAGGAGGCAGGTAAGGTCCCTCCCGGTGTCCTGTAAGCTGTTCGGGATGCAGTGATTTCACCGTCCCGAACAGCCCGACTGAGCAGCCGGGTTAGTGTCACTTTCCCTTCTGACGCGGAGGTCAGCTTTGATCGCCGCGTCTGAAGGGTTAATACAGGGCATCACCGCGATCGGTGATGTCCTGTATTAGCCGCGGGTCCTGGCCGCTGATGGCCGCTGGGACCGCCGCGATAGGACAGGGTTTTAATGTGTATTTGCCATATAAGACGCACCAACTCCCCCCAGAAAGAAAAAGTGCGTCTTATACGGCGAAAAATACGGTACTTGGGAGGAGGATTTTTCCCCAATCGTAGACAACTCCTCTGTGAGCTGTTTTAAGCAATTTAACATCAGGATCCATGATAGTTTGTGGGGCCTCAATTCACATATTTTTTACCTATATGGTAGATTACATATAGAATTAATGTAGTACTAAACCCCAAATGTCATCTTATAAAAGTGCACCCTTATGACGGGCCTTCTAATACTGTTCATACACACATGTAAATGTTTGCGGAGATTGTCAGAGCTAGATGCGATGAATTGGTGATCATGGAGTACTGGATATATATTCCTGGAAATGCTGTCAATCATCCCATCAAACAATAGATTGCATTCAGCTACATAGCACATGAAGTTAGAATTAGTGATGAGCGACATAGGCCATATTCGAATTTGCGATATTTCGCGAATATATGGACAAATATTCGTCATATATTCGCTAAATTCGCATATTCGTAATATTCACGTTTTTATGCGAAAAATCGCAAATGTGAAAATTTATGAACTTTATAGCAAGTATACCAGTGTAAAGTGAAGCAGCAGAAGGGAGGGATCAATATTCGCATATGCGAATATTCACCTGGCGGTCTCACACAGTAGTATTAGAGCCTTCTTTAGACCACACAAGCTGGAAGCAGATAGGAATGATCACTGTGATGTGTACTGTGAAAAAACAAACAAAAAAAAAAGGAATATTCGTAATTTCGTATATATAGTGCTATATTCGCGAATATTCGCGAGCAACACTACTTAGAATAGACATTGATATGATTTTATTAAGCCACAAGCCTCGGTTGTACAAAATGTTGTGATTTTTTGGGGTTTTTAAACTTTTTAGAGTTTTTATACCTCTTTTTTGAGTTTTTATACCTCTTCCATCCCTATTTCAAATAAATGAGGAAAGAGAGTTTAACTGAAGGTATTCTGCAGCCTGAAGATTTACTTTAGTTTATTATTGTGCAAATCTAAAAAGGTTGTAGACAACCAGCTGTCGGCTGCATGTGGCATTGTAGGTTTGTATAATGTGAACAGACCCTCCTGGCAATGTCTTCCCAAATAGGGAGACTCCAGCTGTTGCTAAACTGAAACTCCCAGCATGCCCGGACAGCCAATGTACTAACCCATTTTTTGTGTTTTTTTTTCTTCTCATTTCAGATCTGTGTATCCTGTGGATTCGTTGGACTACGACGATTATCTGCATTTTTAAAAATCTTTTAATAAAGTGGCTAACAAGGACTGTGGGGGAGTATTTTTTTTTAATTTATTTTTTTATAAAATAATTTTACCAGTGTGTTGTTTTTTTTCATTTATTAAAATTTCCAGGCTTAGTAGTGGAAACCATCTTATAGATGGAATCCATTACTAAGTCAGGGCTTAGCGTTAGCCCCAAAAACAGTTAGCACTAACCCCCAATTATTCGGTGCCCACCGCCACAGGGGTACCGGGAAGAGCTGGTACCAAAAATGTCGCTCCTGGGCCTAGGCAGTGTTATTTAGGCCAGGGAGGGCCGGTAACAATGGTCCTAGCCCACCCTGGCAATGTCAGGCTGTTGCTGCCTAAATAATGCCAGCCTGTTACCATCTAGGCCCAGGAGCGCCTTTTGGTATCAGCTCTTCCCCTCTTCCCAGCACTCCTGTGGTGGTGGGTACTGGGGTAATATTTGGGGGTTAGCTCTAGCTGTTTTTTGTGGCTAACGATAGTAATGGAATCTATCTATAAGACGGCTTCCACTACTAAGCCTGAAAATGTAATTAAAAAAGGCACATTGGAAAATTTATATTATTTCAAAAACCCCTTCCCCGCAAGCCCCTGTTAGCCATTTTATTAAAAGAAAAAAATGCAGATCATCGCCGTAGTCTAATAAATCTGAAACGAGAAGACAAAAACACGAAAAATCGGTTAGTACATGCATAATGCATTGTCTTCCCAAATGGGGAGCCTCCAATTGTTGCAAAACTACAACTCCCAGCATGCCTTGACAGCTTTTGGCTGGCCCTGGCGCCCGGCTGTAGCTCAGCCCTAATGACGTCATCACTAGGGGGCGGAGCAAAACTGACCCGCCGGAGCAGCAGGATGGGGTAAGAGGAGGGCTTCTGTATACAGTATATACAGCCTGTATATGGCTGTATATACTGTATAGAACCAAAGGGTTAACTGGCACTGATCTGAAGTGCTGGTTAACCCTTTCCTTGTTGGGCTGGTGCATAGCACTCAGCTCAGCAGGGGGTTAAGTGAACCAGCAATGTGTATACTGTATGCACATTGCAGGCTCACTGTAAATTCTTGCTGGGCAGTAGATATACGACAGCTGTGCTCCCGACTCTGTAGCCATGGGTACAGCTGAAGTCCGTCCGGATCTCTGTAGGGACAGTTTTCAGTACAGCACAATGCTGCGCTGGAAGCTGCCTGGCTGTGGAAGGAAGTAGGGATGTTATGCATCCCTACTTCCCTTCAGGGATGCTGAAATTATGGCATTATTGCTTAAAAAAAACGCCATAGTCTCAGCAAGCTGCAATTTGGCAAAACTCCGGGGTCAGGGGAAAAACGTCAAACCCAAAATCGCAAAGTGGGTTTGACGTTTTGTGTTTCCCTACTGACTTTCTGTTAATATCTGGTCATGGCACGACGCCACTCGGCCGTTTTGGCGCTTTTTGGGGGGCAAAATGCCCCCAAAATACAAGTGGAAACCTAGCCTCAGGATCTTTTTAAATGTGCAGAACCATGGCCTATAAAAGTACTGAACCACTAGATTGCCATTCATATAATGAGCCTTTTACATGGCTCAATGATTGTCCATCTCGCGAGTGGCCATGTGGCCCTTTAACCCCTTAAGGACTCAGCCCATTTTGGCCTTAAGGACTCAGACAATTTAATTTTTACGTTTTAATTTTTTCCTCCTCGCCTTCTAAAAATCATAACTCTTTTATATTTTCATCCACAGACTAGTATGAGGGCTTGTTTTTTGCGTGACCAGTTGTCCTTTGTAATGACATAACTCATTATGCCATAAAATGTATGGCGCAACCAAAAAACACTATTTTTGTGGGGAAATTAAAACGAAAAACGCAATTTTGCTAATTTTGGAAGGTTTCGTTTTCACGCCGTACAATTTACGGTAAAAATGACATGTGTTCTTTATTCTGAGGGTCAATACGATTAAAATGATACCGATTATTACATACTTTTATATTATTGTTGCGCTTAAAAAAAATCACAAACTTTTTAACCAAATTAGTACGTTTATATTCCCTTTATTTTGATGACCTATAACTTTTTTATTTTTCCGTATAAGCGGCGGTATGGGGGCTCATTTTTTGCGCCATGATCTGTACTTTTTTTTGATACCACATTTGCATATAAAAAACTTTTAATACATTTTTTATAATTTTTTTTTAAATAAAATGTATTAAAAAAGTAGGAATTTTGGATTTTTTTTTTTCCGTTCACGCCGTTCACCGTACGGGATCATTAACATTTTATTTTAATAGTTCGGACATTTACGCACGCGGCGATACCAAATATGTCTATAAAAAAAATTTTTACGCTTTTTGGGGGTAAAATAGGAAAAAACGGACGTTTTACTTTTTTATTGGGGGAGGGGATTTTTCACTTTTTTTTTACTTTTACTTTTACATTTTTTTACATTTTTTTTTACACTTGAATAGTCCCCATAGGGGACTATTCATAGCAATACCATGATTGCTAATACTGATCTGTTCTATGTATAGGACATAGAACAGATCAGTATTATCGGTCATCTCCTGCTCTGGTCTGCTCGATCACAGACCAGAGCAGGAGACGCCGGGAGCCACACGGAGAAAGGAGAGGGGACCTCCGTGCGGCGTTATGAATGATCGGATCCCCGCAGCAGCGCTGCGGGCGATCCGATCATTCATTCAAATCGCGCACTGCCACAGATGCCGGGATCTGTATTGATCCCGGCACCTGAGGGGTTAATGGCGGACGCCCGCGAGATCGCGGGCATCGGCCATTGCCGGCGGGTCCCTGGCTGCGATCAGCAGCCGGGATCAGCCGCACATGACATGGACATCGCTCCGATGCCCGCGGTTATGCTTAGGACGTAAATGTACGTCCTGGTGCGTTAAGTACCACCGCACCAGGACGTACATTTACGTAAACTTACCTCATCTGATAACTCTTTCAAAGACCTTTCCAACGATACCTCATTTGTCAAATTTGGCCCAGTCATTCTCTTGTAATTGCCACCTGTAGCAGTAAGCAGCCATGTCATAAAGACTACATTTCCCATGACTCCCTGCGCCAGCTTCCTGTTAGCTGCTGCTCTCCCTCCTCCCCTTCGCTCTCCGAAGTTTTCCGAAGCTAGAGCTGGGAGGAGCGAGGGCAGAGGCTGAGATCGCACGTCTGCAGGACATAATTAAGCCATGCCCCTTGGGTTCCGAAATCTCACTTCACACCCCCTTACATTACACAAGAAGCAGGGGGAGAGCGAGGACGTATACTGTTCCATCCCCTGCTCCATCCCCCGCATACAGCTCTGTACACAGCTCCATACACAGCTCCATCCCCCGCACACAGCTCGGTACACAGCTCCATCCCCCGTACATAGCTCCATCCCATCCCCCTCCCCCTGCTCTGTCTCCCCAGGACCTCATCTACCATGGAGAGGCTGCAAGTTTGCATGGGGAAAACACAGAGCAGGGGAGGGGAGAGAGAACGTCCGTACACAGCTCTAGTGTTGAGCGGCATTGGCCATATTCGAATTCGCGAATACACACATGCTGGGAGTTGTAGTCCCTTTTGTGTGTGTACGCCAGTGTATCCCAACAAGGACTGATTATATTAGGGTGCTGTGTATAACTCTGCACAGGCTGTATATATATATATATATATATATATATATATATATATATATATATATATATATATTAGTGTGTTGTGTATAACGCTGTGTGTATATATATATATATATATATATATATATATATATATATATATATATATATATACAGCCTGTGCAGAGTTATACACAGCACACTAATATAACTCAGCCCTGGTTGGGATACACTATTCGTTATTCGCATTTTATTACTTATTCGGCTGAATTTGTTATTCGGATAGATTCGTTATTTCTAACTGATAATGGAAACAGCCGAAGTGAATAAGCAAATGGGCCAGGCCAGACCTTTTCAACGAACTTTAACCCCTTAGGGACCGAGCCCATTTTGACCCTAAGGACCAGAGCATTTTTTTGCAATTCTGACCACTGTCACTTTAAGCATTAATAACTCTGGGATGCTTGAACTTATGAATTTGATTCCGAGAATGTTTTTTCATGACATATTCTACTTTATGGTACTGGTAAATTTTCATAGATACTTGCATCATTTCTTGGTGAAAAATAAAATTTCATGAAAAATTTGAAAATTTAGCATTTTTCTAACTTTGAAGCTCTCTGCTTGTAAGGAAAAAAGACATACCAAATAAATTATATATTTATTCACATATACAATATGTCTACTTTATGTTTGCATCATAAAGTTGACATGTTTTTACTTTTGGAAGACATCAGAGGGCTTCAAAGTTCAGCAGCAATTTTCCAATTTTTCAAGTAAATTTCTAAATCTGAATTTTTCAGGAACCAGTTCAGTTTTGAAGTGAATTTGTGGGTCTTTATGTTAGAAATACCCCATAATAGACCCCATTATGAAAACTGCACCCATCAACGTATTCAAAATGGCATTCAGAAAGTTTGTTAACCCTTTAGGTGTTTCATAGGAATAGCAGCAAAGTGGAGACGAAAATTCAAAATCTTCATTTTTTACACTAACATGTTCTTGTAGACCCATATTTTTATTTTTACAAGGGGTAAAAGGAGAAAAAGCCCCCCAAAATATGTAACCCAATTTCTCTCGAGTAAGGAAATACCTCATATGTGGATGTAAAGTGCTTTGTGGGCACACTAGAGGGCTCAGAAGAGAAGGAGCAACAATGGGATTTTGGAGAGCGAATTTTGTAAGGGGTGCAGTGAGCATTTACATCCCACTGGTGTCTGACAGATTTTTGGAACAGTGGTCCACGTTTTAAATTTGAGGGGCAAAGGTTTAAAAGTAATATCAGGAAGTATTACTTTACTGAGAGAGTAGTGGATGCATGGAATAGCCTTCCTGCAGAAGTGGTCGCTGCAAATACAGTGAAGGAGTTTAAACATGCATGGGATAAGCATAAGGCTATCCTTCATATTAGATAGGGCCAGGGACTATTCATAGTATTCAGATTATTGGGCAGACTAGATGGGCCAAATGGTTCTTATCTGCCGACACATTCTTTCTATGTTTCTAAAATTAAGAATTTTATATTTCCGTACTCATAACACCCGCATTTTAGTGAAACAAAATATAATTTTTCATTTTCACGTCCAACTTTAATGGGCTCACTGTACCCCTTGAGGGGAGTTGTTTCCAAAATAGTATGCCATGTGGGTTTTGTAGCTGTTCTGGCACCATAAGGGCTTCCTAAATGCGACATGCCCCCCCCCCCCAAAAAAAAATAATTTCAGCAAAATTTGCTTTCCAAAAGACAAAAGGGACTCCTTCTCTTGTGAGCATTGTAGTTCGCCCGCAGTGCACTTGACGTCCACACATGGGGTATTTCCATACTCAGGGTTACACATTTTGGGGGGCATATTCTCCTATTACCCCTTGTAAAAAAAAATATTTAGGGGAAAACCAGCATTTAGGTGAAAAAAAAAAATCATTTACACATCCAAATTTAACAAAACGTTGTCAAACACCTGTGGGGTGTTAAGGCTCACTGGACCCCTTGTTACGTTCCTTGAGGGGTGTAGTTTCCAAAATAGTATGCCATGCTTTTTTTTTTTTTTTTTTTTTTTGCTGTTCTGACACCATAGGGGCTTCCAAAAACCATTTCAGAAAAATTCACTCTCCAAAATCCCATTGATGCTCCAATTTTGAAAATTTTTTGAAAAATAGGAAAATTGCTGCTGAACTTTGAAGCCCTCTGATGTCTTCCAAAAGTAAAAACATGTCAACTTTATGATGCAAACATAAAGTAGACATATTGTATTTGTGAATAAATATATAATTTATTTGGGATGTCCAAACAGTTTCAAAGTAAAAAAAAATGCTAAATATTATAGAAGTTTTTTTAAATCAAATTTCGGAATTTTTCACCAAGAAATGATGCAAGTATCGTTTACCACTAACATAAAGTAAAATATGTCACGAAAAAACTATCTCTGAATCAGAATGAATAGTAAAAGCATCCCAGAGTTATTAATGCTTAAAGTGACAGTGGTCAGATGTGCAAAAAATGCTCTGGTCCTTGAGGTGAAAATGGTCTGGGTCCTTAAGGAGTTAAGCGGTTTACGTATAATATTTTAGAATGTTTGCATAAACAGGACGACACATAGGACACATGGTCACACATTTAGACTGGAAGAAAGGGGAGTTTGTCTAAGGCAAAGGAAAGGGTTTTTTACACAAAGAACAATAAGGATGTGGAATCCTCTGCCTGCAGATATGGTTTGTACAGACGTTTAAACAGCAACTGGATGAATACTTGCAAAAACATAACATTTAAGGGGTATTCCAGGCAAAACCTTTTTTTATATATATATCAACTGGCTCCGTAAAGTTAAACAGATTTGTAAATTACTTCTATTAAAAAATCTTAATCCTTCCAATAGTTATTAGCTTCTGAAGTTTTCTGTCTAACTGCTCAATGATGATGTCATGTCCCGGGAGCTGTGCATGATGGGAGAATATCCCTTGCATGATGGGAAAATATCCCCATAGGAGCTGGACAGCTCCCGGGACGTGAGTCATCAGAAAGCAGTTAGACAGAAAACAGCAACTCAACTTCAGAAGCTAATAACTATTGGAAGGATTAAGATTTTTTAATAGAAGTAATTTACAAATCTGTTTAACTTTCCGGCGCCAGTTGATATATAAAAAAAAAAGTTTTTTGCCTGGAATACCCCTTTAACCCCTTAACCCCTTAAGGACTCAGCCCATTTTGGCCTTAAGGACTCAGACAATTTAATTTTTACGTTTTAATTTTTTCCTCCTCGCCTTCTAAAAATCATAACTCTTTTATATTTTCATCCACAGACTAGTATGAGGGCTTTTTTTTTGCGCGACCAGTTGTCCTTTGTAATGACATCACTCATTATATCATAAAATGTATGGCGCAACCAAAAAACACTATTTTTGTGGGGAAATTAAAACAAAAAACGCAATTTTGCTAATTTTGGAAGGTTTCGTTTTCACGCCGTACAATTTATGGTAAAAATGACGTGTGTTCTTTATTCTGAGGGTCAATACGATTAAAATGATACCCATTATTATATATACTTTTATATTATTGTTGCGCTTAAAAAAAATCACAAACTTTTTAACCAAATTAGTACGTTTATAATCCCTTTATTTTGATGACCTATAACTTTTTTATTTTTCCGTATAAGGGGCGGTATGGGGGCTCATTTTTTGCGCCATGATCTGTACTTTTTTTTGATACCACATTTGCATATAAAAAACTTTTAATACATTTTTTATGATTTTTTTTTAATAAAATGTATTAAAAAAGTAGGAATTTTGGACTTTTTAATTTTTTTTCGTTCACGCCGTTCACCGTACGGGATCATTAACATTTTATTTTAATAGTTCGGACATTTACGCACGCGGCGATACCGAATATGTCTATAAAAAATGTTTTTTACGCTTTTTGGGGGTAAAATAGGAAAAAACGGACGTTTAACTTTTTTATTGGGGGAGGGGATTTTTCACTTTTTTTTTACTTTTACTTTTAAATTTTTTTACATTTTTTTTTACACTTGAATAGTCCCCATAGGGGACTATTCATAGCAATACCATGATTGCTAATACTGATCTGTTCTATGTATAGGACATAGAACAGATCAGTATTATCGGTCATCTCCTGCTCTGGTCTGCTCGATCACAGACCAGAGCAGGAGACGCCGGGAGCCGCACGGAGGAAGGAGAGGGGACCTCCGTGCGGCGTTTTGAATGATCGGATCCCCGCAGCAGCGCTGCGGGCGATCCGATCGTTCATTTTAATCGCGAACTGCCGTAGATGCCGGGATCTGTATTGATCCCGGCACCTGAGGGGTTAATGGCGGACGCCCGCGAGATCGCGGGCGTCGGCCATTGCCGGCGGGTCCCTGGCTCGATCAGCAGCTGGGATCAGCCGTGCATGACACGGGCATCGCTCCGATGCCCGCGGTTATGCTTAGGACGTAAATGTACGTCCTGGTGCGTTAAGTACCACCTCACCAGGACGTACATTTACGTCCTGCGTCCTTAAGGGGTTAAGGACTCAGCCCATTTTGGCCTTAAGGACTCAGACAATTTAATTTTTACGTTTTCATTTTTTCCTTCTCGCCTTCTAAAAATCATAACTCTTTTATATTTTCATCCACAGACTAGTATGAGGGCTTGTTTTTTGCGCGACCAGTTGTCCTTTGTAATGACATAACTCATTATGCCATAAAATGTATGGCGCAACCAAAAAACACTATTTTTGTGGGGAAATTAAAACGAAAAACGCAATTTTGCTAATTTTGGAAGGTTTCGTTTTCACGCCGTACAATTTACGGTAAAAATGACATGTGTTCTTCATTCTGAGGGTCAATACGATTAAAATGATACCCATTATTACATACCTTTATATTATTGTTGCGCTAAAAAAAAATCACAAACTTTTTAACCAAATTAGTACGTTTATAATCCCTTTATTTTGATGACCTATAACTTTTTTATTTTTCCGTATAAGCGGCGGTATGGGGGCTCATTTTTTGCGCCATGATCTGTACTTTTTTTTGATACCACATTTGCACATACATTTTTTATAATTTTTTTTAAATAAAATGTATTAAAAAAGTAGGAATTTTGGACTTTTTTTTTTTTTCGTTCACGCCGTTAACCGTACGGGATCATTAACATTTTATTTTAATAGTTCAGACATTTACGCACGCGGCGATACCAAATATGTCTATAAAAAAAAAAATTTACGCTTTTTGGGGGTAAAATAGGAAAAAAATGACGTTTTACTTTTTTATTGGGGGAGGGGATTTTTCACTTTTTTTTTACTTTTACATTTTTTTACATTTGCTATTCATAGCAATACCATGATTGCTAATACTGATCTGTTCTATGTATAGGACATAGAACAGATCAGTATTATCGGTCATCTTCTGCTCTGGTCTGCTTGATCACAGACCAGAGCAGGAGACGCCGGGAGCCGCACGGAGGAAGGAGAGGGGACCTCCGTGCGGCGTTATGAATGATCGGATCCCCGCAGCAGCGCTGCGGGCGATCCGATCATTCATTCAAATCGCGCACTGCCACAGATGCCGGGATCTGTATTGATCCCGGCACCTGAGGGGTTAATGGCGGACGCCCGCGAGATCGCGGGCGTCGGCCATTGCCGGCGGGTCCCTGGCTGCGATCAGCAGCCGGGATCAGCCGCGCATGACACGGGCATCGCTCCGATGCCCGCGGTTATGCTTAGGACGTAAATGTACGTCCTGGTGCGTTAAGTATCACCGCACCAGGACGTACATTTACGTCCTGCGTCCTTAAGGGGTTAAGGGATATAGGCCCTGATTTTTTTTTAGCATGTTGTGATGCCTGCGGTGTAGCATGTTGCAAATATTTTTTTCCAGAATAACTATCAAATATACCAATTGCCACAGAATGGTAAAGAGCTAAAGAAGTTATTAACATTTAAAACTACAGCTCCAAGTATAACCTTAAGTATGTGGTAAGGTTATTCTGGGAGTTGTTGTGTCACCCATCATAAGTGCAGAACTTACAAGTGACTACAGCTCTGATGGGACAAAGTGAGGAGAATACACAATAATATCAGTGACTACAGGTGATGTCTTCTCTATAGTAAGGAGAATACACACTACAAGTGACGTCTTCTCTATAGTGAGGAGAATACACAATGATATCAGTGATAACAGGTGACGTCTTCTCTATAGTGAGGAGAATACACGAGGATATCAGGGACTACAGGTGACGTCTTCTCTATAGTAAGGAGAATACACACTACAGGTGACGTCTTCTCTATAGTGAGGAGAATACACAATGATATCAGTGATAACAGGTGACGTCTTCTCTATAGTGAAGAGAATACACAATGATATCAGGGACTACAGGTGACATCTTCTCTATAGTGAGGAGAATACACAATGATATCAGTGACTACAGGTGACGTCTTCTCTATAGTGAGGAGAATACACAGTGATATCAGTGACTACAGGTGACGTCTTCTCTATAGTGAGGAGAATACACAATATCAGTGACTACAGGTGACGGCTTCTTTATAGTGAGGAGAATACACCATGATATCAGTGACTACAGGTGACATCTTCTCTATAGTGAGGAGAATACACAATGACATCAGGGACTACAGGTAACATCTTCTCTATAGTGAGGAGAATATACAATGATATCAGTGACTACAGGTGACGTCTTCTCTATAGTGAGGAGAATACACAATGATGTCAGTGACTACAGGTGATGTCTTCTCTATAGTGAGGAGAATACACAATGATGTCAGTGACTACAGGTGACGTCTACTCTATAGTGAGAAGAATACACAATATCAGTGACTACAGGTGACGGCTTCTTTATAGTGAGGAGAATACACAATGATATCAGTGATTATAGGTGATGTCTTCTCTATAGTGAGGAGAATACACAATATCAGGGACTACAGGTAACATCTTCTCTATAGTGAGAAGAATATACAATGATATCAGTGACTACAGGTGACGTCTTCTCTATAGTGAGGAGAATACACAATGATGTCAGTGACTACAGGTGATGTCTTCTGTATAGTGAGGAGAATACACAATGATATCAGTGACTACAGGTGACGTCTTCTCTATAGTGAGGAGAATACACAATGATATCAGTGACTACAGGTGACGTCTTCTCTATAGTGAGGAGAATACACAGTGATATCAGTGACTACAGGTGACGTCTTCTCTATAGTGAGAAGAATACACAATATCAGTGACTACAGGTGACGGCTTCTTTATAGTGAGGAGAATACACAATGATATCAGTGATTATAGGTGATGTCTTCTCTATAGTGAGGAGAATACACAATATCAGGGACTACAGGTAACATCTTCTCTATAGTGAGAAGAATATACAATGATATCAGTGACTACAGGTGACGTCTTCTCTATAGTGAGGAGAATACACAATGATGTCAGTGACTACAGGTGATGTCTTCTGTATAGTGAGGAGAATACACAATGATATCAGTGACTACAGGTGACGTCTTCTCTATAGTGAGGAGAATACACAATGATATCAGTGACTACAGGTGACATATTTTCTATAGTGAGGAGAATACACAATGATATCAGTGACTACAGGTGACATCTTCTCTATAGTGAGGAGAATACACAATGCTATCAGTGACTACAGGTGATGTCTTCTCTATAGTGAGGAGAATACACAATGATATCAGTGACTACAGGTGACGTCTTCTCTATAGTGAGGAGAATACACAATGATATCAGTGACTACAGGTGACGTCTTCTCTATAGTAAGGAGAATACACAATGATATCAGTGACTACAGGTGATGTCTTCTCTATAGTGAGGAGAATACACAATGATTTCAGTGAATACAGGTGACATCTTCTCTATAGTGAGGAGAATACACAATGATGTCAGTGACTACAGGTGACATCTCTATAGTTACATAGTTACATAGTTAGTATGGTTAAAAAAAGACATACGTCCATCAAGTCCAACCAGGGAATTGAAGTGAAGGGTGTAAGGGGATAAGGGAAAGGGATGTTGTTTTATAATTCTGCATAAGCATTAATGTTATTTTGTTCCAGGAATGTATCTAACCCTGTTTTAAAGCTGTTAATTGTTCCTGCTGTGACCAGTTCCCGAGGTAGACCGTTCCATAAATTCACAGTCCTCACGGTAAAGAAGGCGTGTCGCTCCTTTAGAATAAACCTTTTCTTCTCCAGACGGAGGGAGTGCCCCCTCGTCCTTTGGGGGGGTTTAACCTGGAACAGTTTTTCTCCATATTTTTTGTATGGGCCATTTATATACTTATATACGTTTATCATATCCCCCCTTAAACGTCTCTTCTCAAGACTAAACAATTGTAACTCCTTTAATCGCTCCTCATAGCTAAGATGTTCCATGCCCCATATTAGTTTAGTCGCGCGTCTCTGCATCCTTTCCAACTCCGCAGTGTCCCTTTTATGGACTGGTGCCCAAAACTGAACAGCATATTCCAGGTGAGGCCGTACCAATGCTTTATAAAGGGGGAGTATTATGTCCCTGTTCCTTGAGTCCATGCCTCTTTTTATACATGACAATATCCTGCCGGCTTTGAGGAGAATACACAATGATATCAGTGACTACAATGATATCAGTGACTACAGGTGACGTCTCTTCTATAGTGAGAATACACAATGATATCAGTGACTACAGGTGATGTCTTCTCTATAGTTAGGAGAACACACAATGATATCAGTGACTACAGGTGACGTCTTCTCTATAATGAGGAGAATACACAATGATATCAGTGACTACAGGTGACGTCTTCTCTATAGTGAGGAGAATACACAATGATATCAGTGACTACAGGTGACGTCTTCTCTATAGTGAGGAGAATACACAATGATATCAGTGACTACAGGTTACGTCTTCTCTATAGTGAGGAGCATACACAATGATGTCAGTGACTACAGGTGATGTCTTCTCTATAGTGAGGAGAATACACAATGATATCAGTGACTACAGGTGACGTCTCCTCTATAGTGAGAATACACAATGATGTCAGTGACTACAGGTGATGTCTTCTCTATAGTGAGGAGAATACACAATGATATCAGTGACTACAGGTGATGTCTTCTCTATAGTGAGGAGAATACACAATGATATCAGTGACTACAGGTGACGTCTTCTCTATAGTAAGGAGAATACACAATGATATCAGTGACTACAGGTGACGTCTTCTCTATAGTGAGAAGAATACACAATGATATCAGGGACTACAGGTAACGTCTTCTCTATAGTGAGGAGAATACACAATGATATCAGTGACTACAGGTGACGTCTTCTCTATAGTGAGGAGAATACACAATGATGTCAGTGACTACAGGTGACTTCTTCTCTATAGTGAGAACACACAATGATATCAGTGACTACAGGTAACGTCTTCTCTATAGTGAGGAGAATACACAATGATATCAGTGACTACAGGTGATGTCTTCTCTATAGTTAGGAGAACACACAATGATATCAGTGACTACAGGTGACGTCTTCTCTATAATGAGGAGAATACACAATGATATCAGTGACTACAGGTGACGTCTTCTCTATAGTGAGGAGAATACACAATGATATCAGTGACTACAGGTGACGTCTTCTCTATAGTGAGGAGAATACACAATGATATCAGTGACTACAGGTTACATCTCTATAGTGAGGAGCATACACAATGATGTCAGTGACTACAGGTGACGTCTTCTCTATAGTGAGGAGAATACACAATGATATCAGTGACTACAGGTGACGTCTCCTCTATAGTGAGAATACACAATGATGTTAGTGACTACAGGTGATGTCTTCTCCATAGTGAGGAGAATACACAATGATATCAGTGACTACAGGTGATGTCTTCTCTATAGTGAGAAGAATACACAATGATATCAGGGACTACAGGTAACGTCTTCTCTATAGTGAGGAGAATACACAATGATATCAGTGACTACAGGTGACGTCTTCTCTATAGTGATGAGAATACACAATGATGTCAGTGACTACAGGTGACATCTCCTCTATAGTGAGAATACACAATGATATCAGTGACTACAGGTGACGTATTCTCTACAGTAAGGTGAATACATAATGATATCAGTGACTACAGGTGATGTCTTCTCTATAGTGAGGAGAATACACAATGATATCAGTGACTACAGGCGACGTCTTCTCTATAGTGAGGAGAATACACAATGATATCAGTGACTACAGGGGACGTCTTCTCTATAGTGAGGAGAATACAGAATGATATCAGTGACTACAGGTGACGTCTTCTCTATAGTGAGGAGGAGATACAGTGATATCAGTGATTACAGGTGACATCTTCTCTATAGTGAGGAGAATGCAGAATGATATCAGTGACTACAGGGGACGTCTTCTCTATGGTGAGGAGAATACACAATGATATCAGTGACTACAGGTGACATCTTCTCTATAGTGAGGAGAATACACAATGATATCAGTGATTACAGGTGACGTCTTCTATATAGTGAGGAGAATACACAATGATATCCGTGACTACAGGTGACATCTTCTCTTTGGTGAGGAGAATACACAATGATATCAGTGATTACAGGTGACGTCTTCTTTATAGTGAGGAGAATGCACAATGATATCCGTGACTACAGGTGACGTCTTCTCTATATTGAGGAGAATACACAATGATATCAGTGATTACAGGTGACGTCTATAGTGAGGAGAATACACAATGATATCAGTGATTACAGGTGACGTCTATAGTGAGGAGAATACACAATGCTATCAGTGATTACAGGTGACGTCTTCTCTATACTGAGGAGAATATACAATTATATCAGTGACTAAAGGTGACATCTTTATAGTGAGGAGAATACACAATGATATCAGTGATTACAGGTGACGTCTTCTCTATAGTGAGGACAATACACAATGTTATCAGTGACTACAGGTGACATCTTCTCTATAGTGAGGACAATACACAATGATATCAGTGACTACAGGTGACATCTTCTCTATAGTCTTTCCTTATCAAATTCAGATGCACATACCACCGGGTCCAGCTAAATGTTCTTTCTGCAGAACTTGACGCCCAGATGGCTCCTCACTATGTCAACTGATTCTGATCCTCTATATGAAAACAATAATTATTATAGCCCAGCTACACACTGCGCTCTCTTAATATAATACTGCCACACACCGCACCCTTTGAATATAATACTACCACATACTGTGCTCTTTAAATGTAACCTTGCCGTGCTCCCTCTAAATACAATACCGTAAAGTATTGTGGCCCATAAAACCATACTACCCAAGAGATTCCTTATAATATACACTATACCCATTTGGATCCAGTGTTGTTATCTGTGATGGCTAAATTACAGGCCTGTTCCCCTTTACCCCTATCTCTGGCAGGCAGGATTAATTTATATAAAATGATTTATTTGACTAAGTTTTTGTATCTTTTCCATCTTTCCCCTGTGCTTCCCCTAATTCTTTATGAGGCTGAGTGGTGCTCTGAGGTCCTTCTATTGGCAGGACAAACATCCGCGACTTAGTCAGGCGCTGCTCCAGACGCCCAAACTGAGGGGATGTTGTTATGATTCGGCAGGCTGGAGGTGGATCCTCTGTGTCAGCGAGGGATTGGCGTTGACCGTACCGGTGGACCGGTTCTAAATTGCTACTGGTATTCACCAGAGCCCGCCGCAAAGCGGGATGGTCTTGCTGCGGCGGTAGCAACCAGGTCGTATCCACCGGTAACGGCTCAACCTCGCTGACTGCTGAGAGAGGCGTGGGACAGAAGGACTAGACAGAGGCGAGGTCAGACGTAGCAGAAGGTCAAGGCAGGCGGCAAGGTTCGTAGTCAAGGGTAACGGCAGAAGGTCTGGTAACACTGGTAAGGCAATCACCGAAACGCTTTCACTAGGCACAAGGCAACAAGATCCGGCAATGCAGGGAAGGGGAAGTGAGGTAATATAGGCCTGGAGCAGGTGAGCTAATTACACTGATTGGGCCAGGCACCAATTAGCGGTGCACTGGCCCTTTAAATCTTAGAGAGCTGGCGAGCGTGCGCCCTAGAGAGCGGAGCCGCGCGCGCCAGGACGTGATAGCCGGGGACCGGGACAGGTAAGTAGATTGGGATGGGATCCGCGAGTGGGCGCGTCCCGCTATGCGAATCGCATCCCCGCCAGCAGTGTCAGTGCAGCGCTCCCGGTCAGCGGGTCTGACCGGGGCGCTGCAGAGAGGAGAACGCCGCGAGCACTCCGGGGAGGAGCAGGGACCCGGAGCGCTCGGCGTAACAGATGTTTAGCTGCTCCTAACATGCACAATTATTTTCTAGCGTCTCAACTGGTGTATGCTGCCTGGTGGATCTGGCGAATGCTTCCACTGCTCTGGCGGGAGCATTCATGGGTTCGTATGAAACACTGACTAATACCCTGTACAGATATACCCCTGCTTCTAAATTGCTGCCTCCTATTAGAACAGTGGCTAAGGTGTGGTCGGTGGTTTCTAGATGCTTTCCACTACCGGTAATGTCTCCCAGAGAACCCTTGTGGGGGAATCCTCATTTTGAGCACCTGCAGGAGTTGGAGGCTGCCGGGTTATGGAGTTCTCACTGACTCAAATTCGCCATGCACTTGTTTGGGGAGTTTCCTACTTTCCCTTCATTCCAAGAAATGTGTGACCGCTTTAATCTCCCTCGAAGTGCCCAGTTTAGGTACTTCCAGTTGAGACATGCGGTGATGGCACAGTTTGGCTCGCTTGATGTGACCCCGGCCTTTTTTGAAGTGGAGTTGCTTCTGGGAACCACTGACTTCACTAAACCCTTGACTCAGGCTTATGCATTACTACAATCGGTGGGTCCTAATCCATTTGAGTTGGCCTTTGCGAAGTGGGCAGGGGACATACCTGATTTGACGGCTGATCAATGGAGGGAAGTTGTTAAGTCCTATTATCCCACGGTGGTTAGGGCTAAAGATTTGCTTATTCAGGTTCAGCTCATCCTTCGTTTATATTACACTCTGGTTAGGGTTTCCCGTATGGGTGTCTCTTCTTCTGATGTTTGTTTTAGATGTTATGTGGATGTGGGCTCTCTTCTTCATGCTATGTGGAGTTGTCCTTGTGTAGAACCCTTCTGGAGGGAGGTGCTACAGTTCCTGTCAAACCACTTGGAATTCCCCTGTGTGTTTTCCCCGGTTGTCTGTTTGTTGGGTGTTGTTGATGACTTAGCTTCGGGCACTTATAGGCACCTACTTCATTTTTTATTGATCTGTGCACCGAAAGTTATGATTTGGCCTGGAAGGAAACCTCCACTCCCTCTATTGGACGATGGTTCAACTTAGTTAACAAATATGCACCGCTATTCAGGATGTTGTACATTAGTCGTAAATGCCCTAAGAAATTTGACAAAATCTGGATGCCCTGGCTTATTATAGGAGAATTGGTTGTCGGGTGTCCCCCCCCCCCGGAACGGGTTGGTTCTCCTGGGTAGGGTGGGTTGTCTTTATCTTGGTCAGGGAAGCAGGGTACACTCCGGGAATGTGTGTGAGTGTGTGTGTGGTCTCTGTTTAGTGTTTAATGTCGGCTGGGGATGGATCTCCTCACCTACCTGCTTCGATGGAGATGTATTGCCATTTGTTTAATCCTGTTTTTTGGGGGTGGAGGTCTGCATCCGGCTGTATGTTATTTTAATGTTATCTTAGTTTTGTATTGTGTTTCGGAATGCATGAAAGTTATAAATAAATACTTTTTTTTAAAAATTAATAATAATAATATACACTATACCCCTGGAATGCAAAACACTCTGTGCCCCTCATATATTGAAATAATGCCCCATCCTGTGCCCCCACATATAATAATAATTATGACCCATCCTGTTCCCCCTACATAATTATAATGCCCCCTGTCCTGTGCCCCTAGCATATAATGCCCCTGTGCTTTTCCCTCACATATAATTGTGGTGGCCCAGTATGGGATTGTGTTTCCCCGTACCTTCCCTACACTGTCAGGTAGTGTCCCTCAGTGTCCCCAAGGCCCCCTGCAGTTGCTCCCCCATGTAAATAGGTTATGTATTAGATTGTGTATTGTACCTTTAATAAATGTACCATGTGATTGTTACCCAGGAGGTACTAGTGACCAGCGGACCCCAAAGGTGACCTATTGGCTCCCTGCTAGAGTCCCCCATATAAGCCCTGGGAGGAGCTAGCCTCTTTCTCTTTTGCTCCAAGTCTTTGCTGAGGTAAGTCGAGCCTATAGCATGTGTCCAGAGCCGTGGAGGCCTCAAGTCAAGTTCTGCAGCCACAAGTCCAGTCCTGCAGCCTCAAGTCAAGTCCTGCAGCCTCAAGTCAAGTGCAAGTAAGCTGAAGTCACTGTCCTGTCAGTCAAGTCATCTGTCTACCCAGCGTGGCCTGCAGTAACTTCTCCTGTCTACTACAAGTCCCAGCAAACCTGCAAGGACTCTGTGTCACTGGTCACCTCCTTGGGCCCTGGCTGTACTGCATAAACTGTAACAACTGTGTACCCTAAAGCTACCGTTGTCTTTAACTTGGCGTCAATGTCTTCAATGCCCCCGTGCCTAGCCCAGGATCCAGCGGTATACCTTCGGGTGGTTAAGGCTAAACCATGCCCTGACATCACGAACACAAGGAGTTAATACCATCTGCCCCTAGGGTAACAACATCTGCCCTGCACCTTGCACCCCGCTGCCATACCACATAATGCTCCCGTCACGTTCCTCTCACATGTAATGCCCCCTGTCCTGCCCCCTCAGGGGGCATTATAAGTCAGGGGCTCATGTCAGGGGGGATTTATATGTGGGGGGCACATGACAGGGGAGCATTATAAGTGAGCGACACATGTCAGGGAGGCATTATATGTGGGGGGGGGGGGGGTTACACATGCTGTATTATTTGGCTCAGTATTTTGCAACAGTATTTTTATGCCAAAACCAGGCTTTTGCTTTGTGTTTCATTCCTAGTTTTGGCTTACTTGTACTGATTAAATACTGCAGTGTGAAAGTGGCCTGTATCTTATAGTTTGACAGATCATTTAGAATACAGGAGGGATCATGTGTGATCATCAAGGGAAATGTCTTGGGGGGCACACACTAGGCAGATGATGCTTAGGCCACCAAATGGCTCATGTTTATGTAAATAAGGTGGGCATAGTTAGTATCTGAATTCGTTTTAGTATGTGAGTAAATTCTATGTTTACATAATTTTGGAGATCTGCCAATATAGTCTTGGAGATCTGTTTATATAGGGTTGAAGATCTGATCATATAGTCTTGGGGGTCTGTGCCAGCGCAAGAACGAAGCGAACCCAGCAACTGCACTTGCTTTATGTATGGTGAGAAATCTCACCGCTAATGCCGGGGGTTGATGTGGATTGATCAAGACCTTTGCAAAGTAATTGCAGGGTCTCAATCAGCAATCAGCAGTGACAATGACGAAGGGGGGTCTCTACCTGCCCCAGTGCCGTCCGATCCACATACCTAAAGATACAGGTAGCCTCATGGTAATGAAACTGCATGGTGAATTGGTGTAAACGTAAAAAAATTATAAAATATCAATTAGCCCTCATAAAGCCCCATTTACAGAAAAATAGGGGTCAGAAGAGGACTAGTTTAGGCCTACTCATTTTCTAACAAAAAGTTATAATTTTTTAAAAGTAGTAAAATAAAACAATACCAATATCAATTGGGTTTCGTTGTAATTGTATGGACCTACAGAATAAATATATCATGTCTTTAACCTTAAAGTTCATTGCATAGAAACTAACCCCCCCCCCAAAAAAAACAAACAAATTGTATCAGCTGCTGTATGCTCAAGAGGAAGTTGAGTAGTTCTTTTCCATTTGACCACAGTGCTCTCTGCTGACACCTCTGTTCTTTTCAGGAACTGTCTGGAGCAGGAGAGGTTTGCTATGGGGATTTGCTCCTACTCTGGACAGTTCCTAAAATGGACAGAGGTGTCAGCAGAGAGCACTGTGTTCAGGCAGAAAGGACTTTCTCTGTAGTATACAGCAGCTGATAAGTACTGGAAGGGTTAAACATTTTTAATAGAAGTAATTTAAAAAATCCTGTTAAACTTTCTGGAGCCAGTTGATATGGAATATAT
This sequence comes from Hyla sarda, assembly GCF_029499605.1. Classification (NCBI taxonomy): domain Eukaryota; kingdom Metazoa; phylum Chordata; class Amphibia; order Anura; family Hylidae; genus Hyla; species Hyla sarda. The sequence continues at coordinate 41,238,231 of NC_079200.1, forward strand.
TTTTTTGAATTAAATTTGAATTGAGTTCCATATGAGAGAAATGTCACCAAGTCTGAATGCACCTTTACAAAAATGTAACATGATGGTCAGTTAGCTGAGCATTGTTTGCTAAGACTTTAGAACCCCTTTAATCTCTTCTGCCCTGGGCTAGTACATCATTGGTCAGTATGTTCTTTCGTACCCGTAAGTGTGCGGCATCTCTGCATTCATAAATGATCCCCTTCAGGTTGTTCTACTTCCTGTCTGTAGCAATTCTCAAAACACATAGACACAAATCACGAGCTACGGAGATCTCCTAAACCTGAGGTGCAGACAAGGCCTGATGTCTGGACAAGAGAGAACATAAATCCAGATAGTTCAGACAATTCAGGACGATAGACAATTCATCTTCAGGACGTTGGCCTCATCTCTAATAAGGGAGGTTCTGGGGTTTTCAAGGGAAACAGCAACAAAAGTTAAACTGTAATGTTATGGTAACCCAGGGACTCCGAGCAGCTGCTTTCCAGAGAGTTATTTTCATCTGCAGGACACAATGTCTGACCTATGCCAGGAGGATCAAAAAATAAAACCACACTGGAGAGTTAAAATAAAAATTTAGCCTGTGTAATAATTGCCACAAATGCCCGAGCGTCCAACGAAAATGTCTTAGAGAGACATATATAACTATGAGTTGAAAATCAAATGAAACATACAACAATAAAAGCGAAGTACAAGATCTAACAGAATGCCTGGATACACAAACAAACTTTACAGCACAATCTAAACCAATAACAACATGTCATAGACCCCAACTGTCTTGTAAAGAAAGGGGGCCAAAACAATTCCTTAAATGATAAACATCAGAATTGAAACCTGCTTAAAGGGGTACTCCGCCCCTAGACATCTTATCCCCTATGCAAAGGATAGGGGATAAGATGTATGATCGCGGGGGTCTTGCCGCTGGTAACCCCCCGCAATGTCTTCTGCAGCACCCCCTGTCATCTGGTGCACGGAGCGAGCGATGCAGGGGCTGGAGGATCGTGACATCACGGCCCTCCCCCTCGTGATGTAACGCCCCACCCCTCAATGCGAGACTATGGGAGGGGGCGTGACGGTCACCACACCCCCTCATAGACTTGCATTACGGGGGAATGCCGTGACGTCACAAGGGACGGGCCGTCATGTCACGATCCTCCAGCCCCTGCATCACCAGTCATCAGGCATGGAGCGAAGCTCGCTCAGTGCACGAGCTGACAGGGGGTGCTGCAGGAGAGATTGCGTGGTTCCCAGCGACGGGACCCCCATGATCAGACATCCTATCCCCTATCCTTTGGCTAGGGGATAAGATGTCTAGGGGCGGAGTACCCCTTTAAGCAAAGCCGTGGTGGGGGCACAAGTAACTAAGTATAAGAACAAGACAATCACAACTTTTAGTCATGGCCATTTGTAAAAGGGGCCATATAGGATTTGATGGCCAACTAGGCTGATGGTGTAGCTGAGGTGGTGGCGCAGCAAGTAACTTGACAGAAAGACTTTGCAGAGTTTACTCAGGGCATTGTAAGCTTCATGGTGCTCAAGGAGAGGTACAAAACATATTGGATTTCTGCCTGTCCCCTTGGTGACTTGCTTTGTCATCTCTTGTCCCACAAGGCCAGACACCACCTAAACGGGACCATTTCCAGAAGTAGCGACCTTGTAGCCCCCTGCAGCGAAGACCAGATCCGCAAAGGAAAGGATTGGGTTAAAGGGTAAAAAACAGGGGGCTGCTTAGACAGTGTCCATGTAATTTCCAAAAACATTCTGACCCTTCATAGAGACCCCGGCCAATCAGGAGAAGGAGATTGGGTGTAGTGCACAGTAGCAGCGAGACTTATAATGGAGCCTCAGGACAGAGATTGTCACAGATGGTCACCTTTCAGGAGATCATAGCCTGTTTTATAATCCCCAGTCATGTTTTAAGGCTCTTTAATATGTCAGACATTCATTCATAGGAAAGCTTTGCCCAATAGGTGGCATAAGAGAGCAAGCTCTTGCCCTTCTGGAGGAGAGGTACTTAGATTAAGGACTTGAACTTACTTATTTATTACACTTGTGGATTCTGTAGCAATGTGAGCAGTGCCAGTGTTCGTCTCAGTATCAAAATACAGTCAGTGGTTTATTTTTCAGCCATGAGTTATATAATACAGGTTAAAGTTTGTAAATGTAAAAATTGGATTGCATTGTAAATGTTTAAATGTAAAATGTTTTAATGTTTAAATGTTGAAACATTGTAAATGTAAACATTGGATTGCATTGCATTCTGTTTCTGTTTGATCAAACAACTAATTTGATCTAATGCTTTTACATTGTGGGCTACTTTATTATATACCTAAACAGTGGTGGACATAGGCAATTTAGGCAACCACCCAGGGTCCGAGGCTCCTGAAGGGAGCCCAAACCACCCAACTTCTTAAAATGCAGCCCAGATGTCACAGTACAGTAGTTACTTATTATTTATTGGCCATGGCCCAGCTGTACTGTGGTGGGCTTTATTCACAGCAAGTAGATTTGAGGGGGGTTTAAAGGGGTACTTTTTTCTTTAAATCAACTGGTGCCAGAAAGTTAAACAGATTTGTAAATTACTTCTATTAAAAAATCTTAATCCTTCCAGTACTTTTTAGGGGCTGTATGCTACAGAGGAAATGCTTTTCTTTTTCTGATTTCTCTTCTGTCACGACCACAGTGCTCTCTGCTGACCTCTGCTGTCCATGTTAGGAATTGTCCAGAGCAGGAGAAAATCCCCATAGCAAACATATGCTGCTCTGGACAGTTCTTAAAATAGTCAGCAGAGAGCACTGTGGTCGTGACAGAAGAGAAATCCAAAAAGAAAAGCATTTCCTCTGTAGTATACAGCCCCTAAAAAGTACTGGAAGAATTAAGATTTATTTAATAGAAGCAATTTACAAATCTGTTTAACTTTCTGGCACCAGTTGATTTAAAAAAAAAGTTTTCCACAGGAGTACCCCTTTAAATGTTCTTGGCAGCCCAGTTCACCCAAACAGCACAGCTTACTCCTGTTGACTTGTCTTTCTTCTGTCCATACCTTGGTCCTCCACTCATGGCTCCAGTTAACTTGTTGCTAACTGGCAAGGCCTGCTTTTTCTGACTCACATTATCGGGTGCCTCTTCCTCCACACCCAATCTAATTCAGTCCCCATTCCAATGTGAGGTGGAGGTGCCCGATGTACTCTCTATACTAGGTACAGCCGCTTCTTTCTTGCTAATGGTGCTAGAAAGAATGACCATATGGATTCTGCTCCCAGTAAATAATCAGGGAAGAGAAGGTGACTGTCAGGATCCGGAGTGGTATGCAGGGAAGACACAGGTAGTGGATCCTCTATGTCATTGAGGTGATGGCGTGGGCCGTACCAGGGGAACGGAATCTAAGGGGTTACTGGTTTTCACCAGAGCCCGCCGCAAAGCGGGATGGACTTGCTGCGGCAGGTAACCCCCAGGTCGTTCCTCCCAATAGCGACTCAACCTCACTGACTGCTGAGTCAGGCGCGGTACACAAGGACTAGGCAAAAGGCAAGGTCAGACGTAGCAGAAGGTCAGGGCAGGCGGCAACGGTTCGTAGTCAAGAGCAACGGCAAGGGTCTGGATACACAGGCAATGGACACACGGGAACGCTTTCACTGGCACAAGGCAGCAAGATCCGGCAAGGGCAGGAAGGGGAAGTGGATATTTATAGTTTCTGCAATGATTGGGCCAGGCACCAATTAGTGGTGCACTGGCCCTTTAAATTTCAGCAAGCCGGTGCGCGCGCGCCCTAGGGAGCGGGGAAGCGTGCGCTGTGAGGAAGCAGACGGAGGCGTGAGGTGAATGACATGAGGCGCGATCCGAGAGCGGGCACGTCCCCTCCGGTGACAAGGGCGCGTCCCCTCCGGTGACAAGGGAGCAGCGCTCGCGGTCAGCGGTGCTGACCGGAGCGCTGCATGCAGAGGCACGCCGTGAGCGCTCCGGGTCCCGCTGCCTCCCCGGAGCGCTCACGGCGTGCCTCTGCATGCAGCGCTCCGGTCAGCACCGCTGACCGCGAGCGCTGCTCCCTTGTCACCGGAGGGGACGCGCCCTTGTCACCGGAGGGGACGTGCCCGCTCTCGGATCGCGCCTCATGTCATTCACCTCACGCCTCCGTCTGCTTCCTCACAGCGCACGCTTCCCCGCTCCCTAGGGCGTGACAGTACCCCCACCCTTGGGTCTCCCCCTCTTTTTGGAACCGAGGAATCTGTAGATGAGTTCCTTGTCTAAAATATTGGCCCCGGTTCCCATGATCTTTCTTCAGGGCCACAATTCTCCCAATCCACCCAAAACATTTTTTTTTACCTCAGACGACCTTGGAGGTGAGGATTTCCTTGACGGAGAAGACATCAGAGGAGCCAGAGATAGGAGCAGGAACAGTGACCTTGGGAGAAAAGCGGTTAAGTACGAGAGGTTTGAGAAGAGAAACATGGAAAGAGTTAGAAATACGAAGAGAAGGGGGGAGATGAAGCTTGTAGGAGACAGAATTGATTTGATTCTTGATTTTAAAAGGCCCGAAGTACCGAGGACCAAGCTTGAAGCTAGGGACACGGAAACAGATGTATTTGGCTGAGAGCCATACTTTGTCAACGGGGGCAAAAACAGGAGGAATTCTTCTCTTTTTATCGGCATGTCTCTTCATGCGAGATGAGGCCAGTAGGAGCGACTTTTGAGTTTCCTTCCAGATGGAGGAGAAATCTTGTGTCAATTCATCCACGGCAGGAACTCCAGATGAAGTGGGAATGGGGAGGGGGGAAGCAGGTGACGGCCGTACACCACAAAAAATGGAGATTTGGAGGAAGACTCAGAATTCTTGAAGTTGTACGAGAATTCAGCCCAGGGCAGAAGGTCGACCCAATCATCTTGACGTGAGGAGGCAAAATGCCGCAAGTAGTCGCCAAGAATCTGGTTTACTCTTTCCACTTGTCCATTGGATTGGGGGTGATTGGAGGAAGAGAAATTCAATTTGATCTTTAATTGACTGCAGAGTGCTCTCCCAAATTTTGAGAAAAATTGAACACCTATCAGAGACAATATGCGTGGGAAGCCCGTGGAGACGAAAAATTTGGAGAAAAAATTGTCTCGCCAGTTGTGGCGCAGAAGGTACACCCGGAAGCAGGACAAAATGAGCCATTTTGGAAAAGCAATCAACGACCACCCAAATGACAGTGTTGCCATGAGATGAAGGTAGGTCAGTTATAAAGTCCATAGCTATATGAGACCATGGCTGTTCAGGCACAGGCAGAAGAAGGAGAAGACCAGCCGGCTTCTGGCGTGGAGTCTTGTCACGTGCACACACTGTACAGGCCCGTCTGAAATCGGTCACATCTTTCTCCAAGGAAGACCACCAATAGTGTCTGGCAATTAGCTGTATAGACTTTTTGATTTCAGCATGACCCGCCAGGTGGGAGGAATGACCCCATTTGAGAGTCTGGAGGCGAAGACGTGGAGGAACATAAGTCTTTCCGGGAGGAATTGGCACCAAAGAAGCTGGGGCGGAGACGACCAGACACTCAGGAGGTATGATGTGTTGAGGAAGAACTTCTGATTCTGAGGCATCGGTGGTACATGATAGAGCATCAGCCCTGACATTCTTGTCCGCAGGATGAAAATGAATTTGAAAATTGAAACGGGCAAAGAACAATGACCATCTAGCCTGGCGAGGATTTAACCGCTGGGCGGATTGAAGGTAAGACAAATTTTTGTGATCAGTGTAGATGGTGATGGGATGCAAGGATCCTTCTAGAAGATGTCTCCACTCCTCAAGTGCCAACTCAATGGCCAATAGTTCACGGTCTCCAATGGAATAGTTCTTTTCAGGAGGAGAGAAAGTCTTGGAGAAAAATCCGCAAGTGATATTTTTTCCTTTAGCGGTTTTTTGAAGAAGGACAGCTCCGGCACCAACTGAGGAGGCGCCAACCTCAAGGAAGAAGGGCTTCAGAGGATCTGGCCTGGACAGGACTGGAGCAGAAGTGAAGGCGGCTTTGAGGTGTGTAAAGGCTTCCTCCGCCTGCGGTGGCCAGGATTTCGGATTAGCATTTTTCTTGGTGAAGGCCACAATAGGCGCAACAATGGTGGAGAAGTGGGGAATGAATTGACAATAATAATTTGCATATCCGAGAAATCGTTGGATGGCTCGCAAACCAGTGGGACGTGGCCAATCTATTACTGCAGATAGTTTATCAGGATTCATTTGAAGACCTTGACCGGAGACTATGTATCCCAAGAAGGGAAGACTGCTGCGCTCAAAAATAAATTTCTCATAAAGATGATTTTTGCGTAGGCGTTGAAGCACTTGACGGACATGGAGGCGATGTTCCTCTAGGTTGAAAGAAAAAATGAGAATGTTATCAAGATAGACCACCACACAGGAATACAGCATGTCCCGTAAAATCTCATTGACAAAGTCCTGGAAGACTGCTGGGGCGTTGCATAGACCAAAGGGCATGACAAGATATTCAAAGTGTCCATCTCTGGTATTGAAGGTGGTTTTCCATTCATCACCTTCACGAATACGGATGAGATTATAGGCGCCCCTTAGATCAAGTTTGGTGAAGATCTTAGCTCCACGCAATCGATCAAATAGTTCAGAGATGAGTGGTAGAGGATATCGGTTTTTCACTGTGATCTTATTAAGACCGTGGTAGTCTATACAAGGGCATAGAGATCCGTCCTTCTTGGCCACGAAGAAGAATCCAGCTCCGGCTGGAGAAGAAGGTTTCCGGATAAAACCTCTTTTGAGGTTTTCCTGAATGTACTCTGTCATGGCTTGTGTTTCCGGGGCAGAAAGTGGGTAAATCCTACCACGGGGCGGTGTGGTACCAGGGAGCAAGTCGATAGGGCAGTCATAGGGTCTATGTGGAGGTAAGACCTCTGCTTGCTTTTTACAAAAGACGTCAGAATAGTCCTGACAGGCCTTAGGAAGACCTGGCAATGGAGTAGCAATGGAGACTTGGCAGGAAGGAACTGGGTGGAGACATCACTTGTGGCAAGAAGATCCCCAACTCTTAATGTCCCCGGTGGCCCAGTCGATGCTAGGCGAGTGACGTTGGAGCCAGGGCAAGCCCAGAAGAATTTCTGCAATACAGTTGGGCAGCACAAAAAATTCAATATATTCATGATGGCGAACTCCAACACTCATGAGCAGAGGTTGAGTGCGGTAACGCACGGTGCAGACCAGCTTTTCTCCATAGACGGATGAAATGAAGAAAGGTTTGACAAGACGGGTAACTGGAACATTGAATCTGTTGATTAGGGAGGCTTCAATGAAACTTCCTGCTGAACCAGAGTCCAAGAAGGCCACAGCGGAGAAGGAAGTATTAGTATTAGCGGGTATAGCAATCCGCACAGGTATAGTCAGTCGTGGAGAGGAAGAATTCACACCTAGCAACACCTCTCCTACGTTAACTAGGTGCGAGCGTTTCCCTGACGTGGAGGACGAATAGGAAATGTTCGGTACTAGCACAGTATAGGCACAGGTTTTCATTCCTACGGCGAGTCCTCTCTTGTTGGGTCAGGCGAGACCGATCCACTTGCAAAGCCTCCTCGTTGGAAGGCACAGGAACAAATTGCAAAGGACGCTGGAAGAGAGGTGCCAGGGGAGGAAACCGCCTGGTGCGAACAAGATCCTTTTCTTGACGAAGCTCCTGGCGTCTTTCAGCGAAACGCATGTCGATGCGGGTGGCCAAATGGATGAGTTCAGACAGGGTAGCAGGAATTTCTCATGCGGCCAGAACATCTTTGATGTGACTGGATAAGCCTTTCTTGAAGGTCGCGCAGAGGGCCTCATTATTCCAGGATAGCTCAGAGGTGAGGGTGCGGAACTGAATGGCGTATTCGCCCACTGAAGCACTCCCTTGGACAAGATTCAATAGGGCTGTCTCGGCTGAGGAAGCCCGGGCTGGCTCCTCAAAGACACTGCGTACTTCTGAGAAGAAGGACTGGATAGTAGCAGTGGCAGGATCGTTGCGGTCCCAAAGCGGTGTGGCCTAGGACAAGGCCTTTCCAGAAAGCAGGCTGACCACGAAAGCCACCTTAGACCGTTCAGTAGGAAATTGGTCTGACATCCTCTCCAGGTTTAGGGAACACTGGGACAGGAACCCACGGCACAGTTTAGAGTCCCCATCAAACTTGTCAGGTAGGGACAGACGGAGTCTGGGAGTGGCCACTTGCTGTGGAGGTGATGCAGGAGCTGGCGGAGGAGATGGTTGCTGTTGTTGAGGCAGAAGCTGTTGTAGCATAGCAGTCAACTGAGTCAGCTGTTGTCCTTGTAGCGCGATCTGCTGAGATTGCTGGGCGACCATGGAGGTTAGGTCAGCGACACTGGGCAGCCGGACATCAGCAGGATCCATGGCCGGATCTACTGTCAGGATCCGGAGTGGTATGCAGGGAAGACACAGGTAGTGGATCCTCTATGTCAGTGATGTGATGGCGTGGGCCGTACCAGGGGAACGGAATCTAAGGGGTTACTGGTTTTCACCAAAGCCCCCCCGCAAAGCGGGATGGACTTGCTGCGGCAGGTAACCCCCAGGTCGTTCCTCCCAATAGCGACTCAACCTCACTGACTGCTGAGTCAGGCGCGGTACACAAGGACTAGGCAAAAGGCAAGGTCAGATGTAGCAGAAGGTCAGGGCAGGCGGCAACGGTTCATAGTCAAGGGCAACGACAAGGGTCTGGATACATAGGCAATGGAAACACGGGAACGCTTTCACTGGCACAAGGCAACAAGATCATGCAAGGGCAGGAAGGGGAAGTGGATATTTATAGTTTCTGCAATGATTGGGCCAGGCAGCAGACGGAGGCGTGAGGTGAGTGACATGGGGCACGATCCGAGAGCGGCACGTCCCTTGCCTCGGATTGCGTCCCCTCCTGTGACAAGGGAGCAGCGCTCTCGGTCAGCGGTGCTGACCGGAGCGCTGCATGCAGAGGCACGCCGTGAGCACTCCGGGGAGGCAGCGGGACAGTAACAATGCTCCAAACAGAGCATCCAAAGTAAATGTAGGGACAGTTTGATGCTAATCTAATGTATTTAACTATGGTTATATACAACTAATATAAAATTACCCTGTAAAAAAGATCCATGGAAGAGATGGACAAAAACAAGAAGGAACATTCATTTACACCTACAGTCCTCAACCAACCTAGATAACTAGATTGTGCATTTTCCTGTCTGCTTGGCACCATGCCCAGGCAAGGCAGATTACAGCAGCCTCAAAGCAGCAAGAGTAAGTTTTGTTTTATTTTTCCTTTTTTTATTCTAACATCATATGTCATCAGGACATAAGGCTTTTATGTTCGCTAGTCCCATGGCTTAGTACCAGCCTTGCAGATGACAGCCAGGCCTAAAGAATTCTGGATGAAGCCTCTTCAGTGAGTAGCTTACATTATACTGCTAAAATATGTATTGGTAACGATCACAGTGACACGAACAGTATAATATCCCCATATGAGCATGAGAAAACCTGGCGGACCGGCTGCCCTTTCTGAAGATACACGCAAGAAAAAACTTTTCCCTGGTGTTGAATCTACTTAACCACCTCTTCCCAATTTTACCCTAAATAAACAGCAATAGAGGCATGTGATATTTACATGGAAAAGGCCATAGTGTTAGTTTATTAATACAATATGAAATAAAGCTGATTAAAAGGATAAGGAGAGTGTAGGTATGTCAATTGGTACCGCACAAAAGAAGATATACCAGAAAAGAGCTGTAAGTTTTCAAATACTTTCATTGCATTGCTTATCTTATATGGGTCATGAGTTTCAACTTGTACTACAGCAAAGAGCAATCTTAGTATTTCTTTAGGTTGCTAATGGAATCAGTCGACAGTTTGTTGACAGACATCCTAAAAAGTTTAGTTGAGCTTCTATTATGCAGTGCTACAGTCATGGCCGTAAATGTTGGCACCCCTGAAATTTTTCTAGAAAATGAAGTATTTCTCACAGAAAAGGATTGCAGTAACACATGTTTTGCTATACACATGTTTATTCCCTTTGTGTGTATTGGAACTAAACCAAAAAAAGGGGGGGGGGGGGGTAAGCAAATGGACATAGTGTCACATCAAACTCCAAGAATGGGCTGGACAAAATTATTGGCACCCTTTCAAAACTGTGGAAAATTAAGATTCTTTCAAGCATGTGATGCTCCTTTAAATTCACCTGGGGCAAGTAACAGGTGTGGGTGATATAAAAATCACACCTGAAAGCAGTTTAAAAGGAGAGAAGTTCACTTAGTCTTTGCATTGTGTGTCTGTGTGTGCCACACTAAGCATGGACAACAGAAAGAGGAGAAGAGAACTGTCTAAGGACTTGAGAACCAAAATTGTGGAAAAATATCAACAATCATAAAGTTACAAGTCCATCTCTAGAGATCTAGATTTGCCTTTGTACACAGTGCGCAACATTATCAAGAAGTTTTCAACCCATGGTACTGTAGCTAATCTCCCTGGGCGTGGACAGAAGAGAAAAATTTATGAAAGGTGTCAACGCAGGATAGTCCGGATGGTGCCTTTTCCAAGTAAAGTTTAAGTTGCTTTGAATCCTTGCTGTGGACTCTCATTTACTGCATGCCGTTTCTGGGTTGATTGTCGGCTGTGTCCTACACCAAACAACCACATCCTGGCATCACGAACACTAGGGGTTAACAACATCTTGCCCCAGGGGGCAATCCGACCCCACCACTCACTGCAACACCCCGTGGTCACCACAGAAAAATAAACATATCTGGTATCGCTGCATGCAGAAATGTCCGGGCTATTGAAATATAACGTAATAAAACAGCATGGTGAGTGGCGGGATTTTTGGTCACTTCATATACCAGGAAAAAAAAAAAGAATAAAAAGCGATCAAAAAAGTCTCATAAAAAAATGGCACTGATAAAAACTACAGATCACAGCCCAAATAATGAGCATACAGCCCTGTATAAGAAAGCGTAAAAGATTTATAGGGGTAAAGAAGAGGAAAATTGTAAGCAATACTTATTTTCTTTAAAAAAATTATAATTTAACAAAACTTGCTGAAAAATATAACAAAACTTAAGGTATATAAATTAGGTATTGCTGACCTAATGAATAAAGAGAACGTAAAGTGCACTTTGTAAAAGTTGCATAATGGCCTTTCCCCCCACACAAATCATTTTTTGGGGCTTCGCTGTACATTTTGTGGTTAAGTGAGGGATTAGAAAGTACGATTGGTCCTGCAAACAACAAGCCCCTCATATGGGTCTGTAGATGTAAAATGGAATCGAGTGAAAAAGTGACAATGCAAAAATGAAGAGGTTATCCAGAATAAAAAAAAGAGATGTTATCTTCCATAAACAGCACCACACCTGTCTTCAGGATTTGATTGGTATTACAGCTCCGTACCAGTGAAGTGCCTGGAGACTGAATTGTGGAAAGCAGAAGTCCAGGGTGTGCTATCCATAGTACATATCAAAACAATAAACCTTTTTAGATAAAAATTAATTATTGCTGCACGTCAGAAAAGTCATGAAAAGATGTAGCATCTACCAAGGACCCCCTCCCCCCTTTTTGGAATGTAGCCAGACTAATTTCTCATAATTAAGATAACTTTCTTAAAGTATTATTATTGACAAACCGTGGGGGATTGGAACGTTTTCCAAGCTTTAAAAGGCTCTGTATCATACTCTTCCCCTTGCTCACATTGTGTGAGCTCCTGGCAGGAGAAAATGGGCGTTCCCCAGCAGGCGCAACGTCACTGAAGCCTGCAAGAGCTGAGCCTCGCCATGCCCTGCACAAACGTCCTGAGTTTGGTCTCCTGCCAGGCAGGGGGGAGACCAAACTAACAGAGGGAACAGAACAGAGCCACCTAGTGGCCGTTTTGTTTTCAATCACATGAACCCCTTAACAACCACAGACATATATTTACGTCTGTGGCCGGCTCCCACAATGTGAAGCGCGCTCAGAAGCTGAGCGTACTTCGTATCTGATGGGTCCCGGATGCTATCAGCAACAAGGACCCGCGGCTAATACCAGACATCGCTGATGGGGCTGATGTCTGGAATTAACCTTTTAGCTCAGCGGAGCTGTTCGGGACTGCCGCGGTGAAATCGCAGTGTCCCGAACAGTTGAGAGGACAGCAGGAGGTGTCTTACCATGCGCCACGTTGTCCGATCGGCGTTTGATTGCTCCAAGCCTGAGATCCAGGCTTGAGCAATCGAGTGCAGATTATACTGATCAATGGAATGCAATTGCATAGCATTGAACAGTATATGCAATCAAAGGATTACAAGTACTAGTCTCCTATGGGGACTAAAAAAAAGTGTACAAATAGTAAAAAAGTTAATAAATGTGATTTAACCCCTTCCTAAATTAAAGTTTGAATCACAACCCTTTCCCCATTTAAAAAAAATGTAAACAAAAATAAAAATAAACATATGTGGTCACCGCGTGCGTAAATGTCCGAACCATAAAAATACAATGTTAATTAAACTGCACGGTCAATGGCGTACACGTAAAAAAATTCCAAAGTCCAAAATTGCGTATTTTTGGTCACTTTGTATACCCTAAAAAAATACTGTGATGTCCCAGTACGGGACATGGTCCTTTATTACCCTTAGGCCCTGTCAGGTTGAGACCCTTAGTGACCTGGGAGCTTTCATGCAAGGTCTCCCCCTGTTGTTTTCAGAATGTTGTGTATATCACTTTTATGTACAAAGAACCGGTGGGAGGTCTAAAGGACCTGTGTAAGTCTGTCACATGTTATGCTATGCAGTCACATGATTTCTTGTCACTTGTTCTCCCAGAGAGCACCAGCTTAACCTTTGACCCGCAGCTTGACCAATGGACTTTAGTCCAGCCCCCCACTATATAAAGGGGTGGCCATTACAATTCGCTCTCTTCTGCTGCAAGCAGCTCTTAGCTCTTATGCTTCCTTACTGACCACAGCAACCACCAGAGATCTCAGTGCAAGTGATCAGCATCTGGAAGAACCCAAAAGCTACAGTCATTCCAGTAAGTCTCGAGTCTATGTCTGCTGTCACTGAAACTAGTCAAGTCCTGCATATAGTCAAGTCAAGTCCAATTTCAAGTCAAGTTAATTACAAGTATATAAGTCCAGCAAGCTGTGATGTCCTTCTGGGTTCTGGCCACCTCTCTGGGAAATCTGGCCTTAGCTGTGAAGATAATTACACCTGTCTTATACTCAGTAAAGCCTCCGTTTGACCATAACTGGTTGTGGACTCTCATTTCACTACTAGCAACTGGGATAGCGGAGGAACTGGGCGTGTGGTGTTCCGGAACCCTAAAACCACACTGGTGTCACGAACACTAGGGGTTAACAACATCTTTCCCCTGGGGTAATACCATCTGATCCCATCACTCACACCGCTACACCCGTGGTCCCGCCATACACCCGTAGTCACCACAGTACTGATAAAAACTTCAGATCATGGTGCAAAAATTTTGCCCTACAACCACGTAAACGGAAAAATAAAAAAGTTATAGGGGTCCGAAGAGGACAATTTTAAACATTCTAATTGTGGTGCATATAGTTATAATTTTTTTTAAAGTTGTGAAATAAAGAAAATATATAAATTGGGTATCATTGTAACTGTATGGACCTACAGAATAAAAATATGGTGTCTTTTTTACCAAAAAGTGCACTGTGTAGAATTGGAAGCCCCCAAAATGGCGTTTTTTTTCCAATTTTGCCCAACAAATATTTTTTTTATGGGTTCGCCATAAATTTTGTGGTGTAATGATTGATGTCATTCCAAAGTACAATTGGTGGCACAAAAAATAAGCCCTCATATTAGTCTGTTGGTGCAAAATTTAAAGCATTCTGATTTTTAGAAGGTGATGAGGAAAAAACGAAAGTGCAAAAATGGAAAAACCCGTGGTCCTTAAGGGGTTAAAAACATCAAGTTTGAGAATTGTAACAGTAAGTAAATAGCAAAGTGTCATATAATTACATAAGGAACAATATATTAAAAGCTGAGTTTAGTGACAGGTACTCTTTAAGGTTTGGTAACCTCTGCAAGCTTGTTGTGAAGTGATGTAGTAGAGATGGCAGTACTGTCAGCAAACTATTGTCATAGGGTTAGGAACTTAAAGGGTACTCCGCAGCGCCAGTGTTTGGAACATTTTGTTCCGAACGCTTGGAGCGGGTGGCAGGGGTCGTGACTTCCCCCTCCCATAGACTTGCATTGAGGGGGCATGGTGTGACGCCCTGAGGGGGCGTGGCCGTGATGTCACGACCCCCCTCCGCCCACACCCAGCATTCTAAATGAACGCCAGGTGCTGCACAGAGATCGTGGGGGTTCTAGCAGCAAGACCCCCGCGATCAGACATCTTATTCCCTCTCCTTTGATGATGTCTATGGGGGGGGAGTACCCCTTTAATCCAGATCATGTAGTAAGAATATAATGTCATCCGAGTATAATCCAACTACACTTGGTCTAGGAGCTGAAGGTATGCCAGTTAGAGGGGTTTGTATGTAGGCGGATTGTCAAAACTTTGATGCCAATGGAAAATAGGGCTGATGATAAGGGGGCAGCCCCCATGGTTACACCTGCAGAGCAATAATTTAGTGCATAGAATAGTATTCACAGATACAGACACAATTGCCCTATGTGCCTTAGGGCTTGTTCACATTTATACCACAGCAGTTTGCCGGTAGATACATGTCCGACTGTCACCGATCAATATAAAACTTCTGAAAAACACCTTGGTGCACTTCATTTTAGAATAGACATAACCTACCACCATGTGCTAGGGAACCTGTTGTTAAACATCTAAATCCCACCATTGCTGTATTTTTTACTTTTAAACCTTTACTTGTTTTCATTTCTAGAAATCACTCGTTTTTAAAGATTCATGTCTTTGAGCAACTGAAATGAATGTTATAAATAAGAGCAATGAGTAAATCATAGTACAATATACTTGTCTGTATTGTGTCAAGAAATTAAAGGGGTACTCCCATGGAAAACTTTTTTTTTTTTTTTTAAATCAACTGGTGCCAGAAAGTTACACATATTTGTAAATCACTTCTATTAAAAAATCTTAATCCTTCCAATACTTTTTAGGGGCTGTATACTAAAGAGAAATCCAAAAAAGAAATGCATTTCCTCTGATGTCATGACCACAGTGCTCTCTGCTGACCTCTGCTGTCCATTTTAGGAACTGTCCAGAGCAGAAGAAAATCCCCATAGCAAATATATGCTGCTCTGAACAGTTCCTAAAATGGACAGCAGAGGTCAGCAGAGAGCACTGTGGTCATGACATCAGAGGAAATGCATTTCTTTTTTGGATTTCTCTTTAGTATACAGCCCCTAAAAAGTACTGGAAGGATTAAGATTTTTTTTTATAGAAGTGATTTACAAATCTTTTTAACTTTCTGGCACCAGTTGATTTAAAAAAAATAAGTTTTCCACAGGAGTACCCCTTTAATCTTGCTTACATTAATCTTGAACAGCTAGAAGCAATGTGAAAGTAGATTCTGCATCTCATTTTGGGTCTGTGTTCGCACCCATTTTTGAACTGTAATACGGCACTGATCCAGGTAAGTTCTACATCATTTTATTCCTGTTCATCCACACTGCTGACCCTGTGCATTGGGTTTAGTGGGGGTTAACCAGTTGTCAGTTTTCCTTTTAAGGAGTATTTTGGGCTAAAGTTAAATGAAAGTTGAGGTGCATTTTGGATAGAGAGGGCCACAGCTACACCATATTGACAACTGAAAATATATACAGTATGTGGGGCCTAAATATTGGTGGCTCTGTGTTACCTGTCTGATGCTCCCTGGTGACATGAAGTGCAAGAATTGATGGTGCTCCTGGTATAAATGGTAGTTGAGTTGTTCCAAGATTTTACAGTTTTCTGTGGGTAACTGGAGCTATCGAGTCCAAGTTTCTTTATGCTTCCCTGGACAGCAGCTCTGTTATGAAGTCTTCAGCACTGCTCTGAAAGGGGTACCTGCCCCCCACAGACATCTTATCTCCTAAGATATGATGTCTGATCAGCCACTGGGACCCATCGGAAACCTGCAATCTCCGGGCCGGCACAGCAGCATTCTGAACAGCGAAGCTTGGAGTTTCGATGTTCGTGACAGCTGTGGTCGCCCGTCATCCAGAGTGGAGTGGAGTTCACTCTGTGCACCGGATAACTGGGGTGCCGCGATCTCCGGCCACTTTGGATAGGGGACAAGATGTTTAGGGGCGAAGTACCTCTTTAAATGGTATGCAGCAGTGCCAAGATGCTACATTTGTAGCTGTTGTCAGCTGGAAAAGGATAAGGCCAAAAGAAAATCAATCAGCTGCAATTATTTAAGACATGCAATTACCTGGGGCTATGTAGCAAGGGGTCCAGGCATATCCCAAAGTTTTCTTGATGTTTTTTGAGGGCCATTCCCAAGTCAGTGATTTTTATGTGGCCAGAGCTCTCAGAAAGGATATTTCTGGTTTGAAGTCTCCATGGATAATTATTTTTCCATGTACAAATTGTTGACCTGATGCCAGAGTGGTGGTGCCTCCATTCTCAAAGAAACAGAGCAGAAAGCAGACAGCTCCAAAAATTGTGTAGTGGCCATTCTAGGTTACTGCAGCTCACTTTAGTAGGAGCTGAGCTGCGGTAACCCATCTTGGCTACTACATAATGTACAGAGCTGTGCCATGGCTCTGACAAACATTTGATCGACCGGGGTGCCAGGTGTCCGCACCCAACCAATCTGATATTAATAATCTATCGTGAGCATAGGTTATCAATAAATTCTGCCCAGAAAATCCCTTTCATACAGTTAGGCTAGGTTTCCACACAGGTTTTTTTGGGGTGTTTTTTGGAAAACTGTGACTGCAGTTTTTGAGGCAAAGTCAGATGTTTATTCATAAGGAAGGAGAAGTATAATTCATTCTGTTGTATTTCCCATTGCTTTTGAATACGCTTCTGGCTTTGGCTTAAAAACTGCATTGGCAGTTTAAAAAAAAAAAACATCAGGAAAAAAAAACCTGTGTGAAAACCTAGCCTTAGCCACATCCTTAGGAGTTGTAGACATGCCATAATGTAGATGTGGCATGATGTGTACACCCAGATAGATTTTTCAGGTGCTACAGTTTCTGTCTTCAGAGACAATCACCTTGCCCTTATTATAGTAGCAATCATAATTCTTAATTAGAGTGCCCCTATAAGAGAGCCAGTTTTAAGCAGTGTCCTAACAATGCTATCTTGCAGCTATGACAGCAGAACAGTACAAGACTATAATAATGCCCCATGCTGGATTTAGCCTAGAACAGTATCCCCCATATGCATGCAGCGGTGTTCCCCTAACAGAGATAACTTGTCACAAGGAAAATGGAAGAAGATATATATATATATATATATATGTGGTAGGCCTCAGGGGTAGGGGTAGTACAGTCAGGCATTTGCTTTGGTATATCAGGGGTTAATGTTAACCCTATTGTTCGTGATGCCAGGCTGAGGGCTAGTATGCTGAGATGATTCTCCAGCCTATCGCCGCCCTTCCCAGTAACGATAGGTGCATAAGAATACAGACTGAAGGTCCACAAGGTAGTTGAATTTGAACTTGCATAAACTTTACTTAACGGCTTGCGGTACATCCACAGAGTAGTAACAGTCTCAATTAAACAGTCTCTATATACTTCAATGGACTGACAGATGTTGCGGACCTTGACTTTAGATAATAGTCTCTGAATTCAGGGTATATTGCGAAGATCCGTCCGGATTTAGGGGATAGATAAGGTCCGGTGGTCTTGCAGAGTGTTTAGGGATTGATACACTCACAATTTGGAATAGAACAGCCATCGCCGCAAGGCTAAGGCCTAGACTCACTGATGACAGCAGCGCAGATCCTTTCTCGTCAACAGCCAGGAACCAAGAGAGAGATTAATGGCCGCCGCGCCCTTATATGGGCAGGGGTGGGGCCATTTTGATTGGTCCAGCCATCTGTCACTCACCGTCACAAAGGAAATTAGTGCATTACGTCACAAGGACCTCCAAAGGTCCTCAAGCAGAAATACCATAGAGTTTAGAGTTTACCTGATCACGTGACCCGAAGGTCTTGCTACGCTTCTCACAGGTAATTAACTATTTATATACATTTTATACAGTTAGACTTCCACAAATAAAGAGCATATGACTAGAGCAATGACTATAGGGGTGAAAGATGACTAGGTGTGGACTATACAAAAGGACCCCGACGTCCTAGGGACTCTGGCTATGGGGACCTATAAACAGGTACCGTATAGGATGCGGTACCAGGACACCACATATGCATACATACAAACATGGTCTGGGTGCACTACTTATATCTGCTTTACCTCTGGCTTCTATCCCCAGCAAACATGTACGGCAGAATGTTAAAAAACAGGTTATGGAAGAACCATTGTGCTTCTTGCGAGCTCACAATTTCTAGAGCAGAGGATGGGACGTCTACATAACTGGACATCTGTTCATCACGACAACCGAAAACTCATCTGAAATTACAATGTACAAACTTAATTAGTGCACATAGAATAAGTCTGCTGTCAGCGTGAGGTTAATAGAGGCCACTAAAATATGTGCCGAAAAACAGGCTTGAAACAAGGGCTGGGTGCATTACTAGTTTAGATAGTGGCCAGAGGGGTGACCCAGAGGTGACAGTTGTGACAGTAGTCATGCATCAGGCTAAATTTAAACAGAAAAACCTTTGGTATCATTCAGAAACACAGCCAAGTAAGAGGATCATCTGTTTCCTGGCGGACATGTGGATGACCACAATGTATGAGATTCTGGTTTTCAGGTCTCAGAGGTTGGTCAGGTGTGGTTTTATTTATATAGGGTAAGATTATACTTTAGCTTTTGGCTTTGTAGGCCAAGTAGAACACAACGGAACAACGTAGAACTATGATTACAGTACTTATGGATAGCCTTCCATGCTGGGAAACAGAGTGTAATTCATCAATACAGTTGTAATTGTGTAGAAAAAGTGGAGGCTTCAAGGCAGATGGATGCTTTACTAGATACATGATGCCAGCCCTGGATCCTCGCCTGGATGCGTCATGTCACTGTTATAAATACTAGATTCATAGTGACAGATCCAGATCGGTTGATCCAGGGATTTATTCTTATTCCAATTGTGGAGTTGGGAATTTTTTTTCCCCTTCTGGTATGGGGAAATTGACAACAGCTTTAGAAGGTTTTTTTTTACCTTCCTCTGGATCAACACAGTATGGACACAATAGGGATACAGGGGTTAAGCTTGGACCCTCCACTAGATGCATCATATCAGCCTTGAACCCCTTCTACTAGATATATCACATCGGCCCTGGTCCCTCTTTTAGATGCATCACATTAGTCCTGGATCCTCTACTAGATACATCATGTCAGCTTTGGATCCCCTACTAGAGGCATCGTATCAGCCATCGCACCCTAATGAACGGGAGCCCTTGTAAACTGTGCCACTGTACCCCTAAAGAATGGTGCCACTGCCCTCATAATGAACTGGGCCACTGTACCCATAAGAACTGCGCCACTGCTCCCTTAATGAACTGTGCCATTGCTCCCCTAATAAAATGGGCAACTGTCCCCATAATGAACTGTGCCACTGTCCCCATAATGAACTGTGCCACTGTCCCCATAATGAACTGTGCTTCTGTCCCCATAATGAACTGTGCCATTGCTCCCTTAATGAACTGTACCACTGCCCCCTAATGAACTGTGCCATTAATGAACCTGGCCACTGTTTCCCAAACTACAGGGTGGGCCATTTATATGGATACACCTTAATAAAATGGGAATGGTTGGTGATATTAACTTCCTGTTTGTGGCACATTAGTATATGTGAGGGGGGAAACTTTTCAAAATGGGTTGGTGACCATGGCAGCCATTTTGAAGTTGGCCATTTTGAATCCAACTTTTGTTTTTTTCAATAGGAAGAGGGTCATGTGACACATCAAACTTATTGGGAATTTCACAAGAAAAACAATGATGTGTTTGGTTTTAACGTAACTGTATTCTTTCATGAGTTATTTACAAGTTTCTGACCACTTATAAAATGTGTTCAATGTGCTGCCCATTGTGTTGGATTGTCAATGCAACCCTCTTCTCCCACTCTTCACACACTGATAGCAACACCGCAGGAGAAATGCTAGCACAGGCTTCCAGTATACGTAGTTTCAGGTGCTGCACATCTCGTATCTTCACAGCATAGACAATTGCCTTCAGATGACCCCAAAGATAAAAGTCTAAGGGGGTCAGATCGGGAGACCTCGGGGGCCATTCAACTGGCCCACGACAACCAATCCACTTTCCAGGAAACTGTTCACCTAGGAATGCTCGGACCTGGCACGTTCCCTGAGTTTTTTCAGCAAGATGGTGCACCATCACATTATGGGTGTCAGGTCCGAGCATTCCTAGATGAACAGTTTCCTGGAAAGTGGATTGGTCGTCGTGGGCCAGTTGAATGGCCCCCAAAGTCTCCCGATCTGACCCCCTTAGACTTTTATCTTTGGGGTCATCTGAAGGCAATTGTCTATGCTGTGAAGATACGAGATGTGCAACACCTAAAACTACGGATACTGGAAGCCTGTGCTAGCATTTCTCCTGCGGTGTTGCTATCAGTGTGTGAAGAGTGGGAGAAGAGGGTTGCATTGACAATCCAACACAATGGGCAGCACATTGAACACATTTTATAAGTGGTCAGAAACTTGTAAATAACTCATGAAAGAATAAAGTTACATTAAATTTTCTTGTGAAATTCCCAATGAGTTTAATGTGTCACATGACCCTCTTCCTATTGAAAAAACAAAAGTTGGATTCAAAATGGCCGACTTCAAAATGGCCCCATGGTCACCACCCATTTTGAAAAGTTTCCCCCCTCACATATACTAATGTGCCATAAACAGGAAGTTAATATCACCAACCATTCCCATTTTATTAAGGTGTATCCATATAAATGGCCCACCCTGTATTCCGATTTTGGAAAGTACAACTCCCATCATGCACTCACCAAAGGGCATTACAAAAAGGCATGAGGAGCATGATGGGTTGCAACAACTGGAGAGGTAAAGGTCATGGAACACAACCTTAAATAACCAGCCCCCCTTAAAATACTCACCTGTCCTGGCTTTAGCATTGCATTGCTGCAGCCCGGTGATGCAGGCAGCACTAATCTTGCTGTCTGCACCATAGGGAAGCTATTCAGTTGTATTGGTGTCTTAAAGAACGATACAATTAAATGCAGGGAGATCAAATGCCTCCTATCACTGGTTCCTTGAACTGGCTGGAGGTAGTGGACACTCCCCAACAGCTGCTTTGCTGGTCTTGACAATAGGTTACTGGCATCCGAGTTTGGACCACGGTCTGCCAGTTGAGTATCCCTGCTGTATTAGATACATCACATCAGCACTGTACTGCCTTCTATATCAACTCTATATTAGTTTCCTACAGCCAGCATGAGCAGAAGCAGGCAGTTATTTGCAGAGTTAGATGAGCTAGGCATATCCATGCACAATGAACTCTTCTCCATTGAGCAGGACAGGGAATTTACTTTGGCGGCGAAACCGATGTCTCCGGAGCGATTGTGCTGATGATCACATGGTGAGCAGTGATAGAAACCGGGCCACCTGCACTACTTATAAATTCAAGTTAGTGCAAGTGACTCTGCTGTAAGATTGCCGCAGCTCTCCCCCCCCCCCCATTGTAGCAAGCATACCCCCCCCCTTGTAGATAACAGGCCTCCCCTTGTAGATAGCAGGCCTCCCCTGTTATCAGTCCTATTTTATTAAAAACTAAAACATGCAATCTTCTGATTGCATACACTGTTCAATGCTATGCCATTGCATAGCATTGATCAGTGTAACCGGCGCTCATGTGCTCTAGCCTGCTGTGCAGGCATGGAGCAGTAGATTACCGATTGGATGACGGAGAGGCAGGTGAGGACCCTCCCATCGTCCAGCAAGCTGATCGGGACATCGCGATTTTGTCACTCCGCTGAGCTGCCGGGATTCTTTTACTTTCACTTTTGACGCCACGATCAACTTTGATCGCGGCGTCTACAGGGTTAATGACGGGCATTAGCCATGGGTCCTGGCTGCCTGTAGCAACTGGGACCCACCGGGTTTAACCCAGTCTCCGCTGGTGAGAACGGTTTTAACCCGTTAAACTAGACCAGGGCATACAGGTACGCTCTGAGTTAAGGATCAGGGATGCAGGGTGTATGCATACGCCCTGCGTCCCCAAGGGTTTATGGGAGGGGCTTTTTCACTTTTTTTAACAGTTTTTTTTCCCACTTTTTACTTTTAAGTTCCCATCTTGCGATTGCATACACTGTTCAATGCTCGGCTTTGGTTCAGCATTGATCAGCGTTATCGGTCCTCTCTGCTGCTCTAGCCTGCAGAGCATAGCTGCAGCATCAGAGCACCGATCAGATGGAGAGGAGTTAGGTAAGGGCCCTACTGCCGTCCACTCAGCTGATCTAACCTCCCTGAGCTAACAGACACCCATAGATCCCGCATTTTGACGCCGCAATAAAATTTGATTGCAGCGTCTAAAGAGTTAATGTTGGGCATCGACCCGGTTGGCGATGTCCGGCATTAACCGTGGGTCCTGGCTGCTGATAGCAACCGGGACCCACTGGGTATGAAGCATGCTTAGCTTGTGAGCGCGCTTTTAACTGCGGTAGCGGGACCGTCTAGACAGGGAGGTCTGTCTAGGACCGTCTAGGCTGGTCTGCCTGGACAGTAAGGAGTTAGAGAGTTAGTCAGTTGAGTCCAGTCAGAGCTATATGAAGGATCTCAGTAGTATACATGCCCCATACCTCTAATGAGAACAGGTTCCATATCTGTCTTCTAGAGAGGTTGTCCACCCGCACACAGATCCCACCGATCAGTCAAATCTGTCTATGTCAAGTTCTTTGGAGAGAAGTGCCAAGAGAGCCTATGGCCCCCATAGCAACCAAGGATAACATGAGATAGAACCTCCGGCAGCTCTGATCCAAATAAGTCCACCCTGAGGGTAAGCCCAAACCCTGAACCCCGAGTGTGAAAGTCTAGGCCGGCGGCAGCTACCTTCATTCTCTCAAGTCTGTGTTTCCTTCTTTGTCAAGTCTCAGTCAGTCAATCTAGTCAAGTCAAGGCTAGCTCAGTCCAAGTTATATGTTAAAGCGCAACTTTCATGAAGTTTGGGGTATATAAACTAACCATAGTCTGTGTATTGTGTGTAGACTATTAATCCAGCATTACTTTTACCTTCTTTATTCCAGTTGTAATTACCACAAAAAAAGCCTTTTGTTTGCAGTCACTGACAGTCGGATAGGCGTGGTCAGGGGTTCGCTATGCCCTCCTGCTGCCACGCCTATCCCCTATACCTCAGCGCTAGGACTGCTGTGTGATTGACACAGGTCCCAGCGCATCCGTCCCCTTTAATTTTTATGTGTGCGCCGACCAACAGAAATTTACACAGCAAGCGCTGGCTCCCCTGGCCAGCACTCGCTCCTGCTGTCTGACATTGCTGCCGGTACAATGCTAGAGGCAGAAGCGATTGAGCTCTCTAGCATTGCACAGGCGCACGGAGATGTGAAACAGCGGGAGCGGGCGCTTGGTGGGGAAGCGATAACAGTGCCCATTCTCCTCTTCTTTGTGTGTGCCTACATTCACTGGAATTGTACCGGCAGCGATGTCAGACAGCAGGAGCGAGTGCTGGCCGGAGAGCCAGCGTTTGCTGTGTAAATTCCTATCGGTCGGCACACACATAAAAATCAAAGGGGACGGATGGGCTGAGACCTGTGTGTCAATCACACATCAGTCCCAGCGCTGAGGTATAGGGGATAGGCGTGGCGGCAGGAGGGAACAGCGAACCCCTGGCCAAACCTATCCGACTGTCAGTGACTGCAAAGTGGTAATTACAACTGGAATAAAGAAAATAAAAGTAATGCTGGATTAATAGTCTACACACAATACACCGACTATGGTTAGTTTATATACCCCAAACTTCTGTTGCACTTTAAGTTCAGTGTCTGAATTTTTCAAGTGGATTTTCCCGACAAAAAGTCTGCTTTGAAAACTCAGCAGCGGAATCCCATCGCCAGCAATGGGACTCTGCTGCACCAGAATTTCCAAGCAGAAATACAAAACAGAATTGCAGTTGGAAATTCCATGGTGTGAACCCGGTCTTAGCATGTGGCTATGACTATGGCTCTGCAGCTGACCCAAAACTACAGCTTTCAGCATGTTGCACTAAACTATTAAACTCTGCAGCTGACCCAAAACTACAGTGGGGATCAAAAGTTTGGGCACCCCAGGTAAAAATTTGTATTAATGTGCATAAAGAAGCCAAGGAAAGGTGTAAAAAATCTCCAACAAAAGTTAGATTTTATTTCCATCATTTACACTTTCAAAATAACAGAAAACATAAAAATGGCATCTGCAAAAGTTTGGGCACCCTGCAGAATTTATAGCATGCACTGCCCCCTTTGCAAAGCTGAGACCTGCCAGTGTCATGGATTGTTCTCAATCATCATCTGGGAAGACCAGGTGATGTAAATCTCAAAGGTTTTAAATGCCCAGACTCATCTGACCTTGCCCCAACAATCAGCACCATGGGTTCTTCTAAGCAATTGTCTAGAAATCTGAAACTGAAAATAGTTGACGCTCACAAAGCTGGAGAAGGCTATAAGAAGATAGCAAAATGTTTTCAGATGTCAATTTCCTCTGTTCGGAATGTAATTAAGAAATGGCAGTCATCAGGAACAGTGGAAGTTAAAGCAAGATCTGGAAGACCAAGAAAAATCAGGCAGAATAGCTCACAGGATTGTGAGAAAAACAATTCAAAACCCACGTTTGACTGCACAATCCCTCCAGAAAGATCTGGCAGACACCGGGGTTGTGGTACACTATTCCACTATAAAGAGATACTTGTACAAATATGGTCTTCATGGAAGAGTCACCAGAAGAAAACCTATTCTATGTCCTCACCACAAAAATCAGCGTTTGAACTTTGCAAATGAACATATAGACAAGCCTGATGCATTTTGGAAACAAGTTCTGTGGACCGATGAGGTTAGAATTTAACTTTTTGGCCGGAATAGGCAAAGGTACATTTGGAGAAGAAGGGGAACAGAATTTAATGAAAAGAACCTCTGTCCAAACGTTAAGCATGGGGGTGGATCAATCATGCTTTGGGGTTGTATTGCAGTCAGTGGCACAGGGAACATCTCACGAGTAGAAGGAAAAATGGATTCAATAAAATGTTGGATGCTAACTTGATGCCATCTGTGAAAAAGCTGAAGTTAAAGAGAGGATGGCTTCTACAAATGGATAATGATCCACGGGGGATTACATCAAGAGGCTTAAACTGAACGTTTTGCCATGGCCTTCACAATCTTCTGACCTCAACATAATTGAAAATCTATGGATAGGTCTTAAAAGAGCAGTGTGTGGCAGACAGCCCAGAAATCTCAAAGAACTGGAAGACTTTTGTAAGGAAGAATGAGCAAAGATACCTCAAACAAGAATTGAAAGACTCTTGGCTGGCTACAAAAAACGTTTACAAGCTGTGATACTTGCCAAAGGGGGCAGTACAAGATATTAACTCTGCAGGGTGCCCAAACTTTTGCAGACGCCATTTTTTTGTTTTCTGTTATTTTGAAAGTGTAAATGATGGAAATAAAATCAAACTTTTGTTGTCATATTATAAGAATGTCTAATCTGTAATTTGATGCCTTTTGGAGATTTTTCCATCTTTCCTTGGTTTAATACAAATTTTTACCTGGGGTGCCCAAACTTTTGATCCCCACTGTAGTACCACATTTTTTTTTTTTTTTTTTTTACAAGGGCATTAAAGTCATTTTCAGTTTTGGTTTCCGGCTAAGCACATCCTAAACTTTCAGTTTCAACCCAAAATTTTCATTTAAGCGCCCTATTTTATGGCGGGTGAGAGGGCACCAGACAACAAAAAACAGTATGTGGTTTCTATACCAATGGCTAGAGCAGGACAAGGACCGTTGTATCCCATTAATAAATGTCAGCAGTGCCATGTAATAGAACTTGCTCCTCATTGGCTCAATGTCTATTGATGCTGCCCAGCGGTTCCATTCCTGCTCTACCCATTGTCTTTACCTGTGAAATAATAGATTCCTTTCAGGTAACCTGTGATTCTTGGTGACATATTTCCTCATAGGCCCTATACCAGTGTAACATCTTCAGTGTTTTCTTCCACACCATCACACCAGAAAACTGGAGAATCACAGAACTCTATAGGCTGTGAAACATTTTACGAAACCAACATTTATAGCTGCTAATGAGTTTTTTTTAAGTCGCTCATTTTCACACCTAATTGTACTCTGTCAAAGCTACACTAAACATGTGGCAGTTGCAAAAAAAAGAAAAAAAAGTGAACCCTTTGGAATTTCCTGGATTTCTGCATTAAGTTCTAATACATTTTGGTCTTATTGTCATTTATGTCAGAATTGTACTGTATGAAGAAAAACCAAGAAAACCAAGTGTGCACCTCGTAAGGATCATCAGAAAATGGAGTGTGCCAAATCGGTGGCTTTACTTGCCAAACGGCGTTGTGCTCTGTCCAGAGCCGGAGCAAATTCCCATAGCAAACCTCTCCTGCTCTGGATAGTTCCTGACATGGACAGAGGTGTCAACAGAGAGCACTGTGGTCAGACTGAAAAGAAATTCGAAAAGAACTTTCTCTGGATCATACCTCAGCTGATATGTTCTGGAGGGACTAAGATTTTTTTTTATATAAATGATTTACAAATCTGTTTTATTTTCTGGCACCAGTTGATAAAAAAAAAAATGTTTTCCACAGGAGTGTTAAGTTAGAACATCCTTTATTATATATAACAACGCGTTTCGATCCCGGACAGGGATTTTTCTCAGGTATAGTAACAAATACATGACAATAATTTTTATATAGGAAATATAAATGACTTCCGGGTTAAAGGTGAAGCCGTGTGCAAAATCAAAACCAGCACATAATCTATGTATATACTGTATATATATATATATATATATATATATATATATATATATATATATATGTATATAGATATGTACATATAAAACTCAATGTGTGTGTGTATGTGTGTGGGTGTATGTTCCAGCATCACTTCCAAACGGCTAAAGAAATTAACATGAAACTTGGTACACATGTTACTTATGTCAAAATTTAACCCTTACCCACCCCCATTTGCGAGGGTCGGGGTTTTTATTTAACGTCCCATACAAGTCTATGGGAAATATATGTTACTGCATAACTTCCAAACAGCTGGAGATATTTCGATAATACTCAGTCAAATGTTACTTACTTATATGTCCACTTAAAATATAGGATAGTTAATTTAACCCAAACCTAACCTCATTTGCGAGGCTCTGGGTTTTTTGTTTAAAGTCCAATGCAAATCTATGGGAAATATATGTTCCAGCATAAATTTAGTACAGCTGGAGATATTTTGCTAATACTTGATCACATGATGCTTATATGTCAAATAAAAATATATATTAATTAAATTAACCCCTAACCTACCCCCATATGTGAAGGATGGGTTTTTTGTTTCAAGTCCCCTGCAAGTATATAGAACTTCTGGTGCCTTAGTCCACAAGCTCCGCTCTGCATCTCCTGGTGAATGTCAGTCCGGCTGGCAAGCGACACCCTCCCTGCATGCCATACCCAATCTTGCAAAGACATGCCCACCCTTTAAGCCACACCCCTTTTATTTTCAGCTCACAATAGCTTTACCACAACTCAGCCCCACCCGAGGATGGCATATGTGGATTAGGGGGGCGTGGCTTGCTGCGGATGAAGATGGTCGCCTGATTCCTGGGCTCCCGCTCCTCGTGGCCTTCAACCTGCTATAATTAGCTCCATTAGCCCAGCACCTAATGAGGAAAGGCACCAGGCGTCGACGGAGGCACCCACCCACCGGCTCGGATCTCTTTTTCCCCCCTGGGAACATCACAAAGTTCCTCTGTCCACCTCCCTCCTAGGCCGCCTGACTCACTGGGCCCCGTGCACTGCCTCCCCTCGCGTTCTGTTGCAGCCGCAGCGGTGAAGACTTCCTCCAGCGCTGCCTCACTGACAGGATCTCTTGCGGCCTGGCGGGGCCCTTTACTGCTGCAGCTTCCCACTGCTTCTGCTCCAGACTCCATCCCATGAGGCTGCACTGCCTTGCGGCCACCATCTTTGGGGTCCTCCAACGCTTCCTCCTCAGGCCCGGCGGCGTTGCGGCCCAACTCCGGAGAGTTCTGTACTTTATCCCCGAGCAGCTGGACTTCTCTACTCCCGGAGATAGGAATCTGGTGAATGAGTCATCAGCCCCTACCCCACCTGGGCATAGCTCACCTCCATCCCCACCTCAGGCCTCACTAGGCCCTCAGGCTCCCCTCACATCTGGGAGTGGGCACCCATCCTGGGCAGCACTGGTGCAGGGCGCACACTCTCCCTCAGGGACTGCTCCTTCTGATCACTCTATCTCCTTCAGTCACCACATTGAGCCCCCGGTCCATGAACAATCTCACAGACCCTCGGGGACATCCGCTCTGCCCCTGTTACCTCACATTGGGATTCCTGTCTGGACACTAACCTGGATTGTTCTGGAGTCCCTGTCTCTTCGGACCTCAGCCAACTCCTCTCCCAAATTCCTACTAAAGAGGACTTCAGGGCTCTTATTTCTGAGGTCAAGGACACTTGCCGAGCAGAGATCTCTACGCTCCGCCAAGACCTACAACATGTCTCTGACAGGGTGGAGGGTCTGGAGGAGGCCCATGACTCTACCAGATCATACATTGCTCAACTTCATCACACTATTGCCGCTCAATCTGATATTGTTGGTGACCTGCAGTTAGACAATAGGGGCAGGTGTAACAATATCAGGGTCCGTGGATACCCAGAGGCCACTCAGGCAGAGGATCTGCACACCACGTTGGAAGCTATATTCAACATGATTTTGGGTGAACCTCCATCCATCAAGATTAAGCTGGGTCGGGCTCACAGAGCTCTCCGCCCTCACCCTACCAACAGCCCTCCTAGAGATGTTATCTGCTGTGTTGCTGACTTCCAGCTGAAGAAGCGTATCATGGCAAAATCGCGCACCCTCAAGCACTTTAACAGAGCCCCCATCCAACTGTTTCAAGACCTCTCTTGGATCACCTTACGCAAGAGACAGATGTTACAGCCTCTGCTATTGGCTCTGTGTTCTGCCCAAATCCCGTACAGGTGGTCCTAACCTTTTGCCCACAAAGCACACGAGGATGGACGCTCTGCTGTGCTCCGCTCCATTGCTGACCTGGCGGAGTTCTGTGATGCCCTGGACCTACCTGTCCATCAGCTCACGGACTGGGACCTGACGCCTCCACCACCTCCCCTGCCTGTAGTGTAGCAACCTGTCTGGAGCAAATGCTCCCGAGCTCCCAAGCAGTCCTCCCCAGGCATCAGGTGCTCCCCCTCTGACCCCCCTTGAGGGATCCCTCGGGGCTGTTTCTGTTTTGCACTTCTCAGGGACTGTGTCTCCATTCACTTTCCTCATTGTATTATGCTTAATATTTCCTTTATTAAGTTTTTACTGTACCTGCTATGACTATGCCACCTGATTATAATTCTAGGGCTTCTCCCTTTCTTGCCTGGCCTCGGGGGGGGGGGGGGGGGTAGTTGCCTGGCCTTATAGTGTTGGGTTGTCCCTTTTCTACTACTTTCCCCTCTGAGGCCACTGCAATTGAAGGATTGTTAGTAGGACTTTTGATAGTTTTGCTACCTTCTATTATTATGGTCTCCTCTCTGGCTTAGGGGCCATTGGTTCATTTATAGTTATGTATCCCTTTTGTGTTTTCCCCAGTTTCTTTTTGGATTGTTTTTCATTCTCTCCTATTGCTCTTGGTCATGTCATTCCCTTTACTTGTTCTCCATGGTCATGCTTCCTTTTTATACCCTTCCCTGTGTCCCTGTCTGTCAGTCTTCTGCTCCTTCCTCTTGTCTTTTTCCTGCTGGTTTCTCTTTTTCTCAGGTCCGGATGGCTGTCGCAGTTGTTCCCCTCGCTCCACTTTCCTCCCCTGACTTCCCAAGGCACCCTCGCTGGTCTGAGTGAGTATCCTGGAGCATATGCATTGTTTCCCTTTCCTGCCCTCTAATGGCTAAGTGTGTCTCCTTGAATGCAAAGGGCCTTAACTCCCTAACTAAGCGGTGTTTGCTCCAGAGAGAGTTGTTAGCCCTGAAGGCTGATATTGTTTACCTCCAGGACACACACTTTGATAAGACAGGTACTTTCCACTTTCTCCATCACCTCTACCCACAAGTATTTTCAGCCTCTACAAGTTTCCTCTTCCTACTCGGATCCGATGGGTTGATTTATTATTTTTGAAGGCTCCTTAAGGGGGTAAGCAGCTACTTCTTTGCAATGTGTATACTCCCAATACCTCTCATACTCTTCCTCTGTGTGGCTCTTAGGGGGTGATTTAAACTTAGTTTTTTTCCCCCTCTGTAGATTGCCATTCTACGATGGGCACACTGTCTTCCCCTACCCAGTTGTGCTTGTCCACACTTTTTCGGTGTTTTATATGCTCTCCGGCGCTTTATGACACATTAACACCCTTCTGATCATTCTTTTACCTTTTACTCTCACCCTCACAAACTCCATACCCGTATTGATTATTTTTTTGGTAACCTTCCTATGGTCCAAATGCTTTCCTCTGCTTCGCTGGAACCTATTTCCTGGTCTGATCATAGCCTTGTCCTTCTTTCTTTCTCTCCTTTTTCTTCTTCCTTATACCGCTGTCACTGGTGCCTCAACGATTCTCTGATTAAATCCTCCCTTCCCAGGACTCGATCCAGTTGAGTATTTTGCCGATCATGAAGGCTCTGGGTCTTCCCCGGTGGTATTATGGGAGGCCTATAAAGCGGTGGTTAGAGGCCACTGTATCGCTTTGGGTTCCAAACTGAAACGTGATGCTATGGCTCGCTCCCAGGAACTTAGGGCTCAGATAACCCATTTAGAAGCTCTTCTCTTATCTTCCCCCTCTCTCTCAGTGCTGAAACGCCTGGTTGTGGTGCGGTCCAAGTTGAGTGATTTGGCCCTTTTTAGGGTTGAACGTCAACTACTCTATGCCAAACAGCATTTCTATTAGAAGGGCAACAAGGCTCACACTATGCTAGCTCTTCCCAACTCTATCTCTTGCCTCTTCTTTGATTACTATTCTAAACTTTACTCGCTTCCCTCTCAACTCCCCTCGAACCCGGGAGAGCGCTCAGCAGTGCTAGATTCCTTTCTTTCTCGGTGTAGACCTCTGGCTCTTTGGCAGCTGATCGAGAGACTTTGAATGCCCCTATAACTCTTTAAGAGCTTTCTGAAGTTCTCAAGACCCTACCTGTGGGGCGCTCCCCGGGCCCTGATGGCTTCACTTACCTGTACTATAAAACTTATTCTTCCATTCTCCATCCTAAGATGGTCGCTCTGTTTAACTGTTTCTTGGGTGGGGGAGGGTATTCCGCAGTGCTTTTTTCATTCCTTGATTACCCTGATACCTAAGCCTGGCAAGGATCCTCACGATTGCTCCAGCTCCTGACCAATAGCCCTTCTCAATTCTGACTTAAAGCTGTTCTCCAAGGTTTTGGGGAACCGCCTTTGCTGCTTTCTGCCTACCCTTATACACAAGGATCAGGTTGGCTTTATTCCTTGTCGACAAGGTGGCAACAACATGAGAAGGGTGGTGGATCTCATAGATGTAGTCAATCAGAGGTCGGAACAGGCTTTGATCCTGAGCTTAGATGCCAAAAAGGACTTTGATAGGCTGGGTTGGCCATATTTGTTTGCCACCCTTCAAAAGTTCAGGATCTCTGGTAATTTTCTTACTGCACTGCGGGGTCTCTACTCCTCTCCTACTGCCTCTCTTAAAGGGGTACACCGGCCCTAATACATCTTATCCCCAATCTAAAGGATAGGGGATAAGATGTCTGGTTGCAGGGGTCCCGCTGCTGGGGACCCAAGCAATATGTCATTGTGCACCCACCTTTGTGAGCTCTCAGTAGCGCTGGAGGCTCCAAATGTGTAGCGTGACGACCACGGTCTCAGAGCATTGTGACATCACGACTCCGCCCCCTTGTGAGTATTGTGACGTCACGCCCCTTCCCATAGACTTGCATTGAGGGGGCGGGGCGCGACATCACACAGGGGCGGAGTCATTATGGCACGATACTCCGGCCCATGGTCATCAAGCTACACATTCAGAGTCTCCAGCGGTGGGTGCACAATGAGAGATTGCTGGGGTCCCCAGCAGTGGGACCCCCATGATCAGACATCTTATTCCCTATCCTTTGGTATAGGGGATAAGATGTATTAGGGCCAGAGGACCACTTTAAACTCCCTCATGTTTCTTCCTCGACCATTCCCAAATATGATGGTACTAGGCTTAATGCATAGGAACACTTGCTGCACTGATCCAAGGGGATCCGGACATTTCTGACATAGCCCTTCATGGTAGAGACTTCAAGATCTGTATTTTTGCTGATGATATTCTGCTTACCCTCAGCAATCCTCTCCTGTCTCTGCCTTCTTTGTATAGACTCTTGCATGCTTATGGTCTTGTCTCCGGCTATAAGGTTAATCTCTCTAAATCTGAAGCAATGCCTCTCAACCTCCCTTCTTCTATGATTTCTCTTCTGCAGGCTAACTACTCCTTTAAATGGTTCTCCGCTGCTATTAAATACTTGGGTGTGTCACTTTCCCCTTCGTTATTCCTCTTTGTATTGTGCTAACTTTCCTCAACTTTTTCGTGAGCTACGTGCCTTGATGGAAAAATGGAGGTCTCAATACATCTCCTTTTTGGTCGTATTCGGACTATTCTTCCAAAATTGCTTTACTTTTTCAAGACACTACCGGTACGGGTCCCCTTATCTGTGATACGCTTGTTCCCTCCAGATGGCCCTCCTCATTCCCATCGCTATATGAGCCATTAGGGAGAGGGTCTTAACACTATTATCTCTATCCCTCAATGGCAGATAATTTGGGAGCAGGCCTCTAAGGCTTCTATTTGCACGGCATACAAAGAGACTTACTTAACAAGTTGAATTCTGACATCCCTCCCAGTGCAGGCGCCTGGGCACTGTTTTCCACATATTCTGATCCTGTCCATTGATCGGACTAATCTCTGATGTTACTTATTGGGCTCAGAGATTAGTCCATGCAGTTTTAGGTTTTGGTCCCCCTTGACCCTATATTCTTCCTTTTGCACCTCTCCACCATGGTTTTATCCAAAAAGCCATTTAAGCTCTTTTTGCATATAGTCCTTGAGACTAAAACCCTCATTGCCAAACACTGGAAATAGACCCTGCCTCTGTCGGAGGACGTTCTCACAGCTCGGGTGCGTGAGATTCACTCCCTTGAATCTCTTACTACCTCTTTGAAAAACACCATCCCAATGTTTTTGCCCATATGGGATCCGTGGGATAGATTCATTGATAGGCAACCTCTGTGATCTTCCTCCCTCTTGCTCCATTTTCGTCTGGACCTCTTGTTTTCTCCTTCCTATCTCTTGCTATCCTTTTTCAGATTTTTTTTCCTGATTGTTTCCCTTCCTCATGTTGTTGGTCTGCCCTTCTGTGTCTTCTCACCCCCTCCCACCCCCTCCCCTCCCTTTGTGGTCTCCTCCCTTGATGTACATTTGATTGAAATTACTCATATTGCCTCTCCATACCATCAAGTGTTTGAACGAGATTTGTTCTATTATTATGTTTATGGATGACTATTTGATGGTCATTGGTGCGGAGGGTTTTTACTCCCCCTGTTTTGTTTGACTATGTTCTCCTCCCTGTTTATGTAAAACCCTAATAAAAATTTACAGTTTAAAAAAAAAAAGATATGAGGATTAGATATGAGGACAGGATATTGGGTAAGGATATGAGGACGGGATATGAGGTCGAGACATGAGGACAAAATATGAAAACAGGATATGAGGTGGGGATATGAGGAGGGGATTTGGGGTCGGGATATGAGGAAGGGATATGGGGTCAGGATTTAAGGACAGAATATGAAGACAAATGCTTCCCCCTTTGTTGCTTTCCATCCCCCACAAGAATAAGGCAGGAAAATCCGAGCAGCGCCAGGTACTCAGCTAGTAATATGCATATAATGGTTAGCAGCAAGAAGCAGATTAATACTAAAACATAAAAAACAGCATAAAAATGTATTTAGTAAAAAAAAATACTCAATATGAAAAAGTGAACCTGATTGGTGCAAATTGCGCTGCTCAGATAACCCTTATGGCATACCCAAATTGTGGAAATCCCATGAGAATTGCAAAGACCGGCAAAGATTGCGTACTGCCGCTTGACTGGATCCTGAGTAGGAAGCGCTATGGCATAAAGTGACAAGAAATCAGAAATGACCAGGAACAGCCACAGAATGTTGTGAGTAAAATGTATCACAAGAAATTTTTCATGCTGTGTTTTTATGTATTAGTATTTATCTGCTTCTAAGTTAACCATTATATTCATATTATTATGTGCTGGCTTCGATTTTGCACACAGCTTTACCTTTACCCGGAACTAATATACCTATATAAAAATCATGTATTTCTTACTACTACCTGAGGAAGATCCTGATCTGGGATGTTTTATGTAATAAAAGATGCCCTAACTTGTCCGGGAGAAGCGCCAACATACAGGTCTTTTTCCTTTGCTCTGACCACCTAAAAATTGTTCATTAAAGGGGTACTCCGCTGAAAAAATCCAAAGGATAGGGGATAACATGTCTAATCACAGGGGTCCCGTTGTTCTCTGCTGCGGAACCCCTGTCATTCGGTACATGGAATGAATTCTGCTCCATGTCCGATGACTGGCAATGCAGGCCGCCATGCCCCCTCCATTCACGCCTATAAGAAGAGGCGTGACGGCTATGTACCAAACGGGCGTGACATCACGAATGCGGAAGCTGCAAGCTTCCGTGTACTGGACGCTGTTGCTGCCAGCCCAAAGATTGCGGGGGTCCCCAGTGGCGGGACCTTTGCGATCTAACATCTTATCCCCTATCCTTTGGATGGGGGATAAGATGTTTTCATAGGAGTACCCCTTTAATATTTCTGGGATGCCTTGTATTCTGCACCTTTTTTCAGGTCAGGCCACAGTATATGATTAGAGTTGAGGGCAGGACTGTTTTGCTGTGTTTTTGCCTTTCTTGCGCAGAATTTATTAAAAAGGCACACAGACTTAGATAAATTTTGCGCAAATGAAAAAATACCCCAGAACTTGCTGTAGGGCATCACTTTTCTAAGGCAAAGCAGATGTGGCATGAATTAACTTTTTTTTTTTTTTTTACTGGAACGTTTGCACACTTTTTTTTTGCGCACACAGTAAATATCTTCCACTGCATTGTCAATAATGATTCTCTGCATTTGACAGTCAGTGGCCCTGATTTAATTTTCCACGGTATTTACTAAGGTTTCCCTACATTTTCCATTTTCCCTACATTTTGCTTTTTTTTTTTTTTTTTTACACATACTCTGATCTGTAGGGATTTCCTCAGCTGAAATCCACCACATTTTCTGTGGAAACCTTAGTAAATATCTTGGGTTTTTGTGAAAATGTTGGGAACAAGCCCCTTTTCAGTGACCACACCCCTTTTCCAGATTACCATGCCCTTTTCCCGGGTTTTCACAGTTTCTGGCACACAACTCAACAAAATATGTCTGGTTTGCAATAGTAAATGAGGGCCAGTTTTGCAGAAAATTTTTATTTTGAAATTGTGCAAAATCTTGCGCAAAAATTTGTCAGCCATAAAAATGTCAGGAAGGCAATGATAAATCTCCCACATTTTTTTCAAACATTCTATAGTTGACTAACCTGTGTGCTAAATGTTTCCGCACTCCTTTGAATTAAATGTTTCCTCAATGATTGAAACGCACCTAGGCCCTGAGGCAGCCAAGCCCTAAACCATGATGCTCCCTCCACCATGCTTCACAGTTGGGATGCAGTTTTGATGTGCAATGTTCTCGATCCTCCAAACATAGCTTTGTGCATCTGTACATGGAATAGAAGCATTGTGGAACATCCAGGTGGTTTTTGCCAGACTTTACACCTGCTGCAAAATTATTTATTTTCTTTTTTTAAAAGCTATCTTTGTGGTGTACGTCCATGAACACCATTCCGACCTCCGGGAGTATGGCTTGTTATGGCTTTCCTAGAGAAAAAAATTATCCTTTACTGTTTTTCAAAGCAGATGACTTTCTGGCTGAATCTCTGTAGATTCCATTAAGTTGTCTCCCTTTCAAATTTAGCCAGAAGGGTTTTTGACTTGGTCGTATGGAAAGGAGAGATAGCCTCTAAGCGAAAACTGTGCTTAATTCCTTGCTCTGGTGACTACCTTTTTGATCCACCAACTGCTGGGACACCCCGTGAACTCCTGCCCGGCGCCCGGCTCTCGCCATGCACAGAGCTGTGTCGATCACAGCACAAAGCGTTGGTCAACATGCCTCCTACATGCATCTCAATTGGAGATCCGGAGATACACAAGTACAGCGGCTTCAGCTCTCTCATAGAGATGCATGGAATGCCCGTGCCCACCCCCGCTCTGTGCACAAGAATAGCTGGGGCACCATGCAAGAGATTGCGGGGGAACCTATTCCTAAACATGGTAACCCCCTTAAGGTCACGAGACTGTGATGGCAACTCCAGAGCCTTCACCTTTTTCAGCTGTTGCCACTGCAGGGTCAGCTTGGCCTTGTGCTAAGGGTTCTGGCTGTGCTGGAAAGTCCAAGAGCGTCCCATGTGCAGAAGAATGCCAATTGTATTTTCTGATAACATGCAGCATTTCATTTTCATAAGATTCCCCATGCCTTTAGAAGTTGACAACCAACGTGCTTCATAGTTGGGATGGTATTCTATTGAGTATAGGCTTTGTGGACCCCTGTCCAAACATGGTTGTGACCATAAAGCTCTATTTTAATCTCATTACTCCAAATTACAGTGTGTCAGAAGCAATGGGGCACGACAATGAGTTGTTAGGTATAGTGTAGCCATGTTTATTTGTGTCATTGGCACAGTAAATGCTTCTTTCTGGCAACTCAGCTCATGCAGCTAATTTTTTTCAAGTATTGTTGCATTCTGCCCCTTGAAACAGCCACATTGGCCCTCATTTACTTAGAAAATCGGGTTGTAAGTCTATCTTGCTTTCTTACCCGACTGCTTTTTTCCCCTGGTATTTATTATTATGTGGCATCTTGTTTGTTGCACGTGCGTTTTGTTGGTTTTGGTTTCCAACTCCTCTGAGCTGTCGGGAAAAAATCCACAACAATTCAACAAATTCGGATTGGAAACCTTAATAAATAGGTGGGAAAGCTCAGAAATGTCGGGTTACGCCCCTTTTTCGGGTTTGGGAGAATCCACATCGGGTCAGTCGGGAAAAAATGTAGGGTTTAGAATAGTAAATGAGGGCCATTGTCTATTTCCAGAGCAGCCAGTATTTCTCCTGTGAGCTTTTCTTTTGTATCCCGAACAATTCCTCTGGCAATGCTGGCTGAAATATTTGTTGCTCTACCTGTCTCTGGCTTGATATTAAGAGATCCCCATTTTTTTCACTTCTGGCTGTCTTTTTAAAGGCTATGAGTATCTGTTTATACCCTTTTCCATATTTTTAAAGTTCCATTACCTTGTTATGCAGGTCTTTTGACAGTCCTTTTCTGCTCCTCATTGCTCAGTATCTAGCCTCCTCATTGCATCCATGTGATGGCTAAAACAATTATTGACTATTTATACACAGACACTAATTGCAATTTAAAAAACCACAGGTGTAGGAAATTAACCTTTAATTTAACCTGTGTGTGTCACCTTGTGTGTCTGAAACAAAGCCAAACATTCAAGAGTATGTAAACTTTTGGTCAGGGCCATTTGGGTGATTTCTGTTATTATAATAAAATAAAAAAATATGTAATAATAAAAGAGCTTCATATGAAGGCTATTCTTAAATATCAGAATTTTTTTTTTTTTTGAATGAACACTCCTGTT
The DNA here is from genome assembly GCF_029499605.1 of Hyla sarda. Taxonomy (NCBI): domain Eukaryota; kingdom Metazoa; phylum Chordata; class Amphibia; order Anura; family Hylidae; genus Hyla; species Hyla sarda. The sequence continues at coordinate 41,276,210 of NC_079200.1, forward strand.
TTCAAAATAAATGCCAAAAATTCACACTTTCTTCCACATTATGCAAACTTTTGAGCACAACTGTATATGAAGTATCAAGGTTGCCTTATTGTCATAGCCATTCAGCACAGTTACTCTATTGACATTGCTGAATAACTTCTTCTACGTTAATACCTGAGGCCAAGCAACTAAAGTCATAACCTGCCAAACATTGAGGCAAGTAATTCTATTCTGTCCTAGTTCACCCTTCAAGCTACAGTTTACATCATGAATTGATCTGACAGTGGTATAACAGTACTCAACAATATTCCTCCATTTGTTGTCAATGAACAGACCTTGTATAACGATTCATACATTTTCTTTATGGAAAACTTAAAAAATGTCTATTTAAGATAATTAACTCACTCCATTTCCAGGTTAGCAACTGTTGAATTCTTAAAGGGGTACTCTGCCCCTAGACGTGTTATTCCCTATCCAAAGGAAATGGCGTAAGATGTCTGATCGTGGGGGTCCCACCGCTGGGACCCTCCCAGGATCTCCGTGTAGCACTTGGCAATACAAACAGTATGTTTAGAATGCTGGGTTCCCGCGGTGGGGTCGTGACTTCACACCACGCCCCCTACATTCATGTCTATGGGAGGGGGAGTGACGGTCGTCACGCCCCGTCCCATAAACATAAATGGAGAGGGTATGACGTTATGTCTCGAGGGGGGTGGCGTGACGTTACATCCGGGTGAACCCAGCGTTTTCAAAATATTATTTAGAATGGCAAGGTGCTGTAGGGAGATTGCGGGGGATCCCCGTGATCAGACATCTTATCTCCTATCTTTTGGTTAGGGGATAAGATGTCTAGGGGTGGAGTACTCCTTTAAGGCCTATCCACACTACAATTGTTTCCACTTGAAGCAGAATCCAACTGATCACATTGGGGGACATGTATCATTATTTGTGTATGGTAGAAGCAGTTTACCCCTTTTCCCGAATTCTAAATTATGGGAAGAAGCGCTAAATTTATCAATCAAGCGCAATGAGCTTCATAAATTGCGGGTAAATATAGTAATCTCCTCAATCCACTCTTTGGAAAATAGAATCGATGATTTAGAGCATCTTGCTACGTTAAGTCCAAGATGGTTTATATTTGCGCAAAAAAAAACAGCTCTTGCGGCAAAATTTTTGGTGTAAAGGAAAAGTACGCAGTTAATAAATCCATGTGTACTATAGATGTCACTCTAAGGTACCCCGATTCAGCCACATCTGGAGGACATGCTCTACCAAAACGTGCGCAAAAAAAAGGGCTTGCGCAAAATTTTGCGCAAAAAAATACACACAAAACAGGGGTAAAATCTTTGATACATGTCCCCCAATGTGTTTCTGCTGCTCACTTCTATGGAAGTTTGGTAGTGGAACTTCCAGATTCCAATTTAGCTGAACGAATGAACATGTTCAATCTTTTGGTCAACTTCCATATTGAAAAGCCCATGGTCAATGAGACTATGCAGTGGTTAACGTCTTTAAGAATTCCGGCAATTCTGTGAAAAATAAATAAAAAATAAATTCCGTCAATTTCATAAAAAATGTGCCCCTATTCCTCGCTAAATATCCACAATGTGCATGAGCCTTTAGGACAATTTCTGCCTATGTGTTCATGCAAACATTGTATGGGTTCAAATATGTCCATTTCAGATCAGTGTTATCATAGAGACATCGCATGGGTTCAGATCCATCCACTGCACATCAGTGTTGTCACGGGAACATTGCATGGATTCAAAGCCATCCACTGCAGATCAGTGTTGCCATGGGAACATGGCATGGATTCAAAGCCATCCACTAAAGTTAAATGTTGCCATATAGACACTACATTGATTCAACACCAACCACTGCAGATCAGGGTTTCCATATACACATGGCATGGATTCATCCACTGCAGATCAGGGTTTCCATATACACATGGCATGGATTCATCCACTGCAGATCAGGGTTTCCATATACACATGGCATGGATTCATCCACTGCAGATCAGGGTTTCCATATACACATGGCATGGATTCATCCACTGCAGATCAGGGTTTCCATATACACATGGCATGGATTCATCCACTGCAGATCAGGGTTTCCATATACACATGGCATGGATTCATCCACTGCAGATCAGGGTTTCCATATACACATGGCATGGATTCATCCACTGCAGATCAGTGTTGTCATTGCATAGATACAAAACCTTCCACTGCAGATCTGTGTTCCTATACCATGGATACCATGAGCGGCAGGGGCCATATTCGAATTTGCAATATTTTGCAAAATATATGGACAAATATTCATCCTATGTTCGTGAAATTCGCATATTCGCTATGTTCGTTCTTTTTATTTTTTTCATGCGAAAATTCGCATGAAATTCGCATAGTGCACATGTGCCATTATCTTTTACCTAAAAAAAGGGAGGGATCAGTGTCCTTTGACTGGAAGTGCCGATATTCCTGAATATTTGCATATTAGCATAAATTTGCATAAAAAAGGGGAAAAAAATCATATTCATCATTACGAATATATATCACTATATTCTATATATTTGCGAAATAACAAAATGCCGATATTTGCTGTAAGAATTAGCATTTCGAATATTCGCGGTCAACACTAGTTGTCATAGGCACATTGCATGGACTCAGAGTTATTCTTTGCTGATTAATGTTGTCATAGGCATATTGCATGGATACAAATCCAGACCCGTATTAGCATGTGTAGAAACTTGGTGACACTGTTTACACCACTTCATTCAGCAAACGTCCATAAACAACACGCAACACAAAGGGGGTGTGATCCCCTAAAACGTTGCTGTGTCCAGCTGTTCCTGAATCCCTCTGGCCCTGCACTAGGCAGATTTAGTACTGTAAATGTGCCACAAATCTTGCACAGTTTACAATAAAAATCATTCAATAAGACTTCAGCGACTGAAGCTTTGACAAACTGGGGTGCGGATAGAGGAATAAATGTTTTTCCAACAAATTTACTAATGAAAAAGGCACTTTTGTGGCACAATTTATGACACAAGATACACAAAAAAACATCAAATACTTAGCATTTTGCATCTGGACAAGGGTAATACCAGAGGAGAAGGCCAGATTTATCAACAAACCTGCGCCAAAATAGAAATAACCACTTAAACAAACACAATCGTGCAGTCGGCTATCGGCCAGCAAGCAATCAGTAATGTTTCCTCCAGTGTAGTCATTTTGCTGGTAGTGTTTCTTTAACATCTTGTGAGAGCCCTGTTGTAAATACTTCCATCTAAGACTGTGAATCATACAACATATCTGCTCTATGAGTAATGGCCCCAGAGGCTGAAATGTGACAATCCCTTTAAGGCCATCTTGTCTGCCCAGGGAAGTTGTCACTTCTATTTTCCCTAGCAGAAGTACAGGGAGTAGGATTCTCCTTGCCATGCTCCTAATTCTTTATATTTCTATAGAATGCTGATTGCATGTATACCCATATATACTGCGTTGGGGAGATTTATCAAAACCTGTCCAGAGGAAAAGTTGCTGAGTTGCTCATAGCAACCAATAAGATCGCTGCTTTCATTTTTGAAAAGGCCTCTGAGAAATGAAAGAAGTGAACTTTTCTTCTGGACAGGTTGTGATAAATCTCCCTCCGTGCGTGTGTGTGTGTATGTATATATATATATATATATATATATATATATATATATATATATATATACATATATATATATATATATACATATACATACCATACACACACACACATATAAGTGGAAATGTCCAAATTTGGCCCAATCAGTCATTTTCCTTCATTTTGCCTCCCCGATGTGACTTGTTAGTGTTACAAGTTTACAATTATTTATATATATATATATATATATATATATATATATATATATATAGTATACAAAAAAAGAGGAATGCAGCAGCAAACATTGGTCAAAAAATTGAGGCTCTTAGCGAACTTTTTGATCAAAAAGTGTCCCCCATCCACCATGGGGAGGTGGCCTCATTTAGGATGGGACCCTAGCACAAATTCTGAGCCTAAGCGGTTACACAACACCGGTTCCACTCAGGACAGCCTCACCATGAATGCACATGCTCAGCGTCATATCCAGAGGTTGTGTTTGGGAAATAGACGTTTGAGTGCTGCCAGCATTGCTGCAGAGGTTGAAGGGTTTGGGGGGGATCAGCCTGTCAGTGCTCAGACCATAAGCTGCACACGGGCCTCAAATTGGTCTGCATGGCAAGCCTGCAAACAGTTTGCTGAAGATAAGTAGACTAAGGACGTGGATCATTAGAACTATGTGCTGTGGACCGATGAGACCAAGATAAACATATTTGGTTCAAATTGTGTCAGGTGTGTGTGATGGCAACCAGGTGAGGAGTGCAAAGGGTCTTGCCTACAGTCAAGCATGATGGTGGGAATGTCATGGTCTGTGCCTGAATGAGTGCTGCTGGTACTGGGGAGCTACAGTTTGTTGAGGGAACCATGAATGCCAACATGTCCTGTGTCATACTGAAGCAGAGCATGATCCCTACCTTCAGAGACTAGACTGCAGGGCAGTATTTTAACCCCTTAAGGACGCAGGGTTTTTCCGTTTTTGCACTTAAATTTTTTCCTCATCACCTTCTAAAAATCATAACGCTTTCAATTTTGCACATAAAATTCCATATGATGGCTTATTTTTTGTGCCACCAATTCTACTTTGCAGTGACATTAGTAATTTTACCAAAAAATCCATGGCAAAACGCAAAAAAAATTCATTGTGCGACAAAATTGAAGAAAAAATTCAATTTTGTACATTTTGGGGGCCTCCGTTTCTATGCAGTGCATTTTTCGGTAAAAATTACATCTCATCTTTATTCTGTAGGTCCATACGGTTAAAATGATACCCTACTTATATAGGTTTGATTTTGTTGTACTTAAATCATAACTATTAAAAATTCTCATCTTCTGACCCCTATAACGTTTTTATTTTTCCGCATACGGGCTGGTATGAGGGCTCATTTTTTGCCCTGTGATCTGAAGTTTTTAGCGGTACCATTTTTGTATTGATCGGATTTTTTGATCGCTTTTTATTCATTTTTTCATGATATAAAAAGTGACCAAAAGTATGCTATTTTGGACTTTGGAATTTTTTTGCGCGTACGCCATTGACCGTGCGGTTTAATTAACGATATATTTTTATAATTCGGACATTTACACACACGGCGATACCATATATGTTTACTTTTATTTGTTTTTTTGTGGGAAAAGGGTGGTGATTCAAACTTTTATTAGGGAGGGGGTTAAATGACCTATATTACCTTTTTTTTTTCCACTTTTTTTTTTGCAGTGTTATAGCTCCCATAGGGGGCTATAACACTGCACACACTGATCTTTTACACTTATCCCTGCAAAGCCATAGCTTTACATGGATCAGTGTTATAGGCGGTCAATTGCTCAAGCCTGTATCTCCGGCTTGGAGCAATCAAACGCCGATCGGACGCGACGGAGCAAGGTAAGGGGGCCTCCGCTCGCGTCCTAGCTGATCGGGACATTGTGAATTTATTGCGATAGTCCCGATCAGCCCGACTAAGCTGCCGGGAAGCTTTTACTTTCATTTTAGACGAGGCGATCGACTTTGATCGCTGAATCTAAAGGGTTAATAGCATGCGGCACAACGATCGGTGCCGCACTCTATTAGCCCAGGGTCCCGGCTATCATTAGCCGTCGGGACCGACTCCGAATGACGCGGTGTGACCCCGTTTTAAATACCGGGACCGGGCGTAGGGCGTACAGGTATGCCCTACATCCTTAAGACGTGGGTAGCGCCACGCATGCGCCGCGCGCCATACACCCGGAAGCGGCATTCTCCTGCATATATCTATATATCTCCTGCATATCTGCTTCCGGGTGTACGGCGCGTGGCGCATGCGCGGCGCTACCCACGTGACCTACACCAGGAGGAAGACTGCAATGAGGCAGCCATGAATATTCATGAGCCGGGAAGCCGCTCCGCCCGGCGAAAATGACGTAAGCGAGTCCATGCTGATGCTGCGGACCTCCCACTGAGCCCCAAGCCTGGGAATACCATATAACTAAAAATGAAGATATCTGGCGAACCGCTGCACAGTTTTTAATGAGATAAGAAGCGTTTTAATCAGGATCACCCGCACTACAAGCCTGTGTTACAGGCTTAGTGCGGGTGATTCTGATGACAGATTTCCTTTAATCCTTCTAATAATTATCAGCTGCTGAAGTTGAGTTGTTCTTTTCTGTCTGACCACAGTGCTTTCTGCTGACATCTCTGTCTGTCTCGGGAACTGCACAGAGTAGAAGAGGTTTGCTATGGGGATTTGCTTCTACTCTGTACAGTTCCAGAGACAGGTGTCATCAGAGAGCACTTAGACTGAAAAGTACAACTCAACTTCAGCAGCTCATAAGTACTGAAAAGATTAAGATTTTTTTTTTTTATAGAAGTAATTTACAAATCTGTTTAACTTTCTGGAGCCAGTTGATAGATAAAAAAAAGGTTTTTCCCTGGATAACCCCTTTAAGGCAGTGCTGAATAATAATGGTGGCCCTACAAACTATTGACACCTGGGCTCAATTTGGACATTTGCAATTAGAGGCATTTACATTTTTGTTGCCAATGTGTTGACATTTGTGTTCATTTTGAGTTATTTTTAGGGGACACAACATTAAACCCTGTTATACAGACTGTGCACTGACTACTTGACATTTTAGCAGAGTCTCATATCTTCAGTGTTGTCACATGAAAAAATATATTTACAAAAATGTTAGGGGTGGACTTACCTATGTGACATACTGTATATGTGCGTATATACAGTTTTGTCATATCCCTGCTGTATAGAAGAACATCTCCATACTATGAGCCCTTGTGCTTTCCGGCATCACTCTCCCTTCTCCACTCCTGGTTATCCCTCCCTGTTTCTATTATTCCTTCCAGCTTCACTCCCCCCTTCTTCCTTTTCACGGGACCCTTCACTTGCCTCCCCAATTCCTCAGTATTATTTTTCTCCTTGATCCATGACCCGTCTCCTTATTGTATTACCGTATTTCAGCTTCACAAACTGAGATGTGTCTTCTGCTATTTAAATATCTGTCATATTATCACAGTGCACCCGGGCATCCCCTTATCACAGTGCTCCCAATTCTTCCACAATTCCTTAACCCTATCCCTTCCAGACGTCTTTTAAAATCTGGATGCGAATTAATGAAACTAGGCACTCTGTAATCTCCAGGAGGATTTTGTTATATGTAAGATATAAGAAAATGGGACGTACAGATTGGTTCACACTGCCTGACACCCCCTGCATCCCACATAGTGTAGGTATAAATTCAATTAGTGTATTGGTAACAGGCCATCTCCACAGCCTCATCCTCCTCACCGTCTAACATGGTGCATTTACAATGGAACCTTTGAACTTGGCGCAGTGATTTAATTTGTTACATAAAATAATTGGCTCTTCTCCCGACATATTACAAGACATATTCAACTAATAAATGTAATTTGCAGAGAAGAGAGTCAATAAATTGCTCCATTAAACAAGGATGGTCTCCTTACAAGTGTTGACTTGAAGAAAAAAAAGGTAGAATTTCTTGATTTTTATTTTTATAGCAAAAGAAAAAGGCTTAAAGGGAAACCCCAGTTTAATCCTAACAATGTATCTTTGCATCCATTTGAACAGATGTATATTTGCAGATTCCTCTTAAAGGTTACCTGTCAGATGCAACAAAAATGTTACTCAGTACCTAATCCTGACCAAATACATTATTATCACCTATCCTGTCATTATCCATCACCCACTGTATATATTATAAAAATCCCTCTTTTCATTAGCTCACAGTGTTAGAAATCCTCTCAGGGGAAGGGGACGTGTCCCTCCCTTGTAGTGATGGGAGGTGATTGGTGCAGCTGCTCATGCAGCCTTGTTCACAAGTTATCTCTTGTCCATTACTCATGGACAAGCCTGATGTTCCTGCAGGACTAGTTAGTGTCCCAGTAGGTATTGGGACCCCTAGTGGTGGGATTTTTCAGGTGGTGGGATTTTTCAGGAGCCGCTTTCTTTATTAAATATTCAAAAGATTTTTAAACAACCATATTACAAAAGGTCTTTTATTTTTATCAGTAACAACATATAAAAGGTTTCTGGATCTGACAGTGCTTATTTAAAGGTGTAGCTGGACGGAAGGTTCCTGAGCTTGGCTAATTAAACTGTGTGTCCGTATAAGGGTCTATTCACACAGCAGAATTTCCTCAAGCGGAATTCCGCTTGAGGAATTCCTCCTCAAATGAAAGGCAAATGAAAGTCCACACTCCCATTCACACTTCTGCAGAATTTCCGCTTGGATTTCGCCTCAATTCAGCACAGAATCCACAGAAGCGGAAGTGGAATTGGGGTGGATGAGCAGAAATTCTGCCATCTGAATACACCCTAAGGCTAGGTTCATACTGTGGAATTTCTGAGCAGAATTTCTGCCAGAGATCAAGACGGCGGCACTAGGACCGCACGGACTACATTGCCATCCCCATAGATGGCAATGCGTTTCTGAGAAGATCTCCCAAAAGATCCACCCAGAAATGCATTGCAGTCTATGGGGGCATCAATGCAGTCTGCTCAGTCCTAGACCCGCCAGCTCAATCTCCGGCAGAAATTCTGCAGTGTGAACCCAGCCTAAGAACCACAAGTGGGTTGGTTAAATTTATAGTTTACTAGCTGAGTACCCGGCGTTGCCCGGTTTTTCCTTCCTAATCCTTTTTGGGGAGGAAAATAAACAAAGGAGGAAGCTTTTGACTTCATATGCAGTCCTCATATATTGTTGTCATGTCCCGACCCCACATCCCGACCTCCTATCCCGACCTCCTATCTCGACCTCCTGTCCCGACCTCCTATACCGTCCTCCTATCCCGAACTCCTATCCCGACCTCCTATCCTGTCCTCCTATCCCGTTCTCCTATCCCGCCCTGCTATCCCGTCCTCGACCTCCTATCCCGTCCTCCTGTCTCGATCTCCTATCCCGACCTCCTATCCCGTCCTCCAATCTTGAGCTCCTATCCCGACCTCCTATCCTGACCTCCTATCCCGACCTCCTATCCCAACCTCCTATCCCGTCCTCCTATCTCGACCTCCTATCTCAACCTCCTAACCCATCCTCCTTTCCCGTCCTCATATCTCGACCCCCTATCTTGACCTCCTATCCCATCCTCCTATCTCGACCTCCTATCCTGACCTCCTATCCAGACCTCCTATCCCGTCCTCCTATCCCGACCTCCTTTCCCGTCCTCATATCTCGACCTCATATCTCGACCTCCTATCTTGACCTCCTATCCCGTCCTCCTATCTCGACCTCCTATGCCAACTTCCTATCCAGACCTCCTATCCCGTCCTCCTATCTTGTCCTCCTATCCCGACCTCCTATCCTCCTTTACCGACCTCCTATCCTGACATCCTATCCCGACCTCCTATCTCGACCTCCTATCCCGACCTCCTATCCTGACCTCCTTTCCCGTCCTCATATCTCGACCTCCTATCTTGACCTCCTATCCCATCCTCCTATCTCGACCTCCTATCCTGACCTCCTATCCAGACCTCCTATCCCGACCTCCTTTCCCGTCCTCATATCTCGACCTCCTATCTTGACCTCCTATCCCGTCCTCCTATGTCGACCTCCTATCCCAACCTCCTATCCAGACCTCCTATACCATCCTCCTATCTTGTCCTCCTATCCCGACATCATATCCCGACCTCTTACCCGACCTCCTATCCCGACCTCATATCTCGTCCTCATATCCCGTCCTCCTATCCCAACCTCCCATCCTGTCCTCATATCCCGACTCGTAATATGTGTACCAGGTAATGAAATAGCTCCAGCCTAACTGAAATTAGATGGGAACATACATTTCCCATTGATTTGCATGGGACTTTAGAAAAAACCCTGACCCTCACAAATGGGGGTAGTTAAGGGTTAAATTAACTATCCTATATTTTAAGTGGACATATAAGTAACATGTGACCAAGTATTATCAAAATATCTCCAGCCGTTTGGAAGTTATGCAGTAACATATATTTCCCATTGACTTGTATGGGACTTTAAACATAAGCCCCGCCCCTGGCAAATGGGGGTGAGTAAGGGTTAAATCACCTATCCTATGTTTGTTGTTGACATATAAGTAACATGTGTGCCAAGTTTCATGTTAATATCTTTAGCCATTTGAAAGTTTTTGTGGAACATACATACATACATACACACATACATACATACATATATACATACAAACATTGAGTTTTATATATATAGATTCATTGGTGTATAAGATTAGTGATGAGCGGCATTGGCCATATTCGAATTTGCGATATTTTGTGAATATATAGATGAATATTCGTCCTATGTTCGCGTATTCGTGTATTCAAGGAAGAAAACAGTGAGGGGGTGGGCAACTTTACTATTGGTTGCTAGTGATGTTGTTGATAACCTCTGACAAGTGTATTTGCATCATTTTAGTTGGCCCACAGGTGAAAAGAAGGAATATGCGCATATGCTGAAAAAAAGTGAATATTCGTAATTTCGAATATGTAGCGAATATATTTGCAATATTTGCGAATTCACAAATTTGCGATATTCACGATAAAAATTCCAATGCGAATATTAAGAACACTATTTAAGATGCAATAATACAAAATACTTTAATATATAATAGTTTAGTATACAGAAATTAGCGTGGCATTTGTGGCTATTAATGCACTGATGCCGTCATGGCAGACAAGAATATCCTGATGTGAAAATGATTGATTCCTGTTTAAGTAATTGATGCTTCGTGGCTGCCGTGAACAGAAATGAGAGGCGAAACAAGTGGTTAGATACAGACATGGTGTGGCTCAGCAATCCAATATAAGAACATCTAAAGTACAAGAGTGAAACATAGGAAAAGGACTCAATATGCTAAATCACATACAATTATCCAGAAGGGAAATAACAGATCAGATAGGTAGAAAGCACTTGGAAAGTCTTCAGACCTTTTCACTTTTTTCCATTTTGTGTTGTGGTCTATACTGAAATAAAAAAAAAATTCAAGTTTCCCCCCATCATTGTGCACTCAGTCAGTACCCTATAACAGAATGTTAGAAATCTTTGCTAATTTACTGGGAAGTAAAAATTTAAATCTTGCAGTGACATAAGTATTCAGACCCTTTACTCAGTACTTAGATGAAGCACTTTTGGCAGCTATGACAGCCTCCAGTCTTCTTTGCTATAATGCCACAAGGTTTGTACACCTGGATTAGGGCATTTTCTGCCATTCTTCACTGGAGACCCTCTGAAGCTCCATCAGGTTGGATGGGGCCATCAGTGGAAGCCATTTTCAGGTCTTTCCAGAGATGTTTGATTGGGCTCTGACTGAGCCACTCAAGGTCACTCCTTTGTTGTCTTGACTTTGTGCTTAGGGTAATTGTCTTGTTGGAAGCTGAACCTTCTGCCCAGTTTGAGGTACAGGGTAGTGTTAAGCGATCTTACAGTAAATGCAGCTGAACCCGAATCGGATGATTCAACAGTTGATTGCTTCAGTCTGCATACATTAAAACTGCTCTTATAGTGCTCAGGGTGCTCAGGGTGCTTTCAAAAAATTTTTTTGAAAGTGGTGCCAATTTATGTAGATTAAAGCAATTAACGGTTGAATAATTCCTTGCACTAAAGGACTCTGAAGGACTGCCTCAAAAACTCCATTTTGCTATATTGCACTGAGAAAATTTTATATTATTCTTGATCTCCTTACAACCATGCTTCAGTTTGGTTCAGTAGAGTTCAGTGTAGATCCAATAAACTAATTGAAATCTTTTAAGAGGAGCTGTTATTGGTTGGTTAGACCAAATCCACACAAGAGAAAGAACAACTGTACACTCTGTACACGGAGGACAAGCAGGGCTCTGTGCACTGAGGACAAGCAGGGCTCTGTACACTGAGGACAAGAAGGACTCTGTACACTGAGGACAAGCAGGACTCTGTACACTGAGGACAAGCAGGGTTCTGTACACTGAGGACAAGCAGGGCTCGGTACACAGAGGACAAGCAGGGCTCGGTACACAGAGGACAAGCAGGGCTCGGTACACAGAGGACAAGCAGGGCTCGGTACACAGAGGACAAGCAGGGCTCTATACACTGAGTACAAGCAGGGCTCTGTGCAGTGAGTACAAACGGGGCACTGTACACTGAGGACAAGCGGGGCTCTGTACACTGAGGACAAGCGGGGCTCTGTACACTGAGGACAAGCGGGGCTCTGTACACTGAGGACAAGCGGGGCTCTGTGCACTGAGGACAAGCGGGGCTCTGTGCACTGAGGACAAGCGGGGCTCTGTGCACTGAGGACAAGCGGGGCTCTGTGCACTGAGGACAAGCGGGGCTCTGTGCACTGAGGACAAGCGGGGCTCTGTGCACTGAGGACAAGCGGGGCTCTATGCACTGAGGACAAGCAGGGCTCTGTGCACTGAGGACAAGCAGGGCTCTGTGCACTGAGGACAAGCAGGGCTCTGTACACGGAGGACAAGCAGGGCTCTGTACACGGAGGACAAGCAGGGCTCTGTACACGGAGGACAAGCAGGGCTCTGTACACTGAGGACAAGCAGGGCTCTGTGAACTGAGGACAAGCAGGGCTCTGTACACTGAGGACAAGCAGGGCTCTGTGCACTGAGGACAAACAGGACTCTGTACACTGAGGATAAACAGGGCTCTGTATACTGAGGATAAGCAGGGCTATGTGCACTGAGGACAAGCAGGGCTCTGTGTAGTGAGGACAAGCAGGGCTCTGTACACTGAGGACAAGCAGGGTTCTGTACACTGAGGACAAGGGCTCTGTGCAGTGAGGACAAGCGGGGCATTGTGAACTGAGAACAAGCAGGGCTCTGTACACTGAGGACAAGCAGGGCTCTGTACACTGAGGACAAGCGGGGCTCTGTACACTGAGGACAAGCGGGGCTCTGTACATTGAGGACAAACGGGGCTCTGTACATTGAGGACAAGCAGGGCTCTGTACAGTGAGGAAAAGCAGGGCTCTGTACAGTGAGGAAAAGCAGGGCTCTGTGCACTGAGGACAAGCAGGGCTCTACAGTGAGGACAAGCAAGGCTTTGTGCACTGAAGACAATCAAGACTCTGTGCACTGAGGACAAGCAGGGCTCTGTACACTGAGGACAAGCAGGGCTCTGTACACTGAGGACAAGTAGGGCTCTGTGCACTGAGGACAAGCAAGGCTCTGTGCACTGAAGACAATCAAGGCTCTCTGCACTGAGGACAAGCAGGGCTCTGTACACTGAGGACAAGCAGGGCTCTGTACACTGAAGACAAGCAGGGCTCTGTACACTGAAGACAAGCAGGGCTCTGTACACTGAGGACAAGCAGGGCTCTGTACACTGAGGAGAGGACAAGCAGGGCTCTGTACACTGAGGCTCGATGACATGTCCCTGCTTACACAGCAAGTTGATTCACAAGCCAGGAGCCTGCACAGAGCCCTGCGTGTCCTGCCCTCACTCCTGTATTTGATCTTCTCACATAGACACACAGAAAATAGCTGCAGGGACAGCCCCTTTTAATCCATAAGTATACAATTTTTTTAATTGATGTATATTACAAATATACATATAATATTATTATCTACAGTATATAAAAAGTTTTTAAAAATGACAGGTACACTTTACGTTATCTTGTGTCTGGCTGCTGCCTTTTTCCCCTGTACTACCTACACTACACTCAACGCTTTAGCTGACCTACTATAGCCCTATAGGTGCTGGAAAAACTTGCTGGAACCTCTTGAACTGTGACAACGACATGGCTGTGGTAGTACAAGCCATATAGGAGGAGATATAGAGGAGGTTATATGGAGTAATAGGGGGAGATATAGGGAGATTATATGGAGTAATAGGAGGAGATATAGAGGAGGTTATATGGAGTAATAGGAGGAGATATAGGAGAGGTTATATGGAGTAATAGGAGGAGATATAGGGGAGGTTATATGGAGTAATAGGAGGAGATATAGGGGAGGTTATATGGAGTAATAGGAGGAGATATAGAGGAGGTTATATGGAGTAATAGGGGGAGATATAGGGAGATTATATGGAGTAATAGGAGGAGATATAGGAGAGGTTATATGGAGTAATAGGAGGAGATATAGAGAAGGTTATATGGAGTAATAGGAGGAGATATAGGGGAGGTTATATGGAGTAATAGGAGGAGATATAGGGGAGGTTATAAGGAGTAATAGAAGGAGATATAGGGGAGGTTATATGGAGTAATAGGAGGAGATATAGGGAGGTTATATGGAGTAATAGGAGGAGATATAGGGGAGGTTATATGGAGTAATAGGAGGAGATATAGAGAAGGTTATATGGAGTAATAGGAGGAGATATAGGGGAGGTTATATGGAGTAATAGGAGGAGATATAGAGAAGGTTATATGGAGTAATAGGAAGAGATATAGGAGAGGTTATATGGAGTAATAGGAGGAGATATAGAGGAGGTTATATGGAGTAATAGGAGGAGATATAGGGGAGGCTATATGGAGTAATAGGAGGAGATATAGGGGAGGTTATATGGAGTAATAGGAGGAGATATAGAGAAGGTTATATGGAGTAATATGAGGAGATATAGGGGGAGGTTATATGGAGTAATAGGAGGAGATATAGGGGAGGTTATATGGAGTAATAGGAGGAGATATAGAGAAGGTTATATGGAGTAATAGGAGGAGATATAGGGAGGTTATATGGAGTAATATGAGGAGATATAGGGGGAGGTTATATGGAGTAATAGGAGGAGATATAGGAGAGGTTATATGGAGTAATAGGAGGAGATATAGAGGAGGTTATATGGAGTAATAGGAGGAGATATAGAGGAGGTTATATGGAGTAATAGGAGGAGATATAGGGGAGGTTATATGGAGTAATAGGAGGAGATATAGGGGAGGTTATATGGAGTAATAGGAGGAGATATAGGGGAGGTTATATGGAGTAATAGGAGGAGATATAGGGGAGGTTATATGGAGTAATAGGAGGAGATATAGGAGAGGTTATATGGAGTAATAGGAGGAGATATAGAAGAGGTTATATGGAGTAATAGGAGGAGATATAGGGGAGGTTATATGGAGTAATAGGAGGAGATATAGAGGAGGTTATATGGAGTAATAGGAGGAGATATAGGGAAGGTTATATGGAGTAATAGGAAGAGATATAGGGGAGGTTATATGGAGTAATAGGAGGAGATATAGGGGAGGTTATATGGAGTAATAGGATGGGAATAATATTAAAATGTTTAAACATTTGGGCCTTGAAAAGTATCTTCTTAGGGTACATTAACACATAAAAGGATCTTCTGCAGATTTGAGGCTGTATTCCATCATTTAGTTACATTGATATCTGCAGCTTCAACTCTGTAGCAGGTCCTTTTTGTTTCATTGTGCCCTAAATGCGCATTTTATTCCATTAATATTTTACATTGTTATACCTTTATTACTACACCATATAAGGCTGAGGAGGCTTAGAGAGAGAAATGAATCAGAACAGCAAAGGGTTCTGGGAATAAATAGTAGTGACAATGGTAATGGTGAGAGTCTAATCTTATTTCCTGTATTCTGTCCTTTCCCCGTCACTTTCCTTCATTTTCTCTTTCTCTTCCTCAGATGCTAAAATACAGTTAAAGAATGGAGAAAATCTCCTTATTCAAACAGTCACCTCCTCCCCCCGCCTCCCGCTCTCTGCTCCTTCTTCCCCTTTTCTGCTGTCAGTGCTCTTCCTCGCTCCGCTGGAGGGGAACAAAAAAATAACCGTTCCAAGTTTCACTGGTTTTCCATGTCCTGGCAGGCAAGAGGTTAAGGCCGTGGCGTAGCAGCTTTTGCCCTTCCTTTCCTCAGTATGTCTCTTATTGTTAAAATTGGCTTCTTGTAATGTAGATTTAAACATACAAGGACATCAGCGCGCCCAACATATTCTACAATGGACCCAGTGAGTGAATAAACTGATGCTGGACAAGCTTATCCCAAAATGCTAAAATGGACACAGACATAAAAATGGCTTGGACTGTTGTTACATGTATTAAAAAGTATATCATATTATCTTATTATTATTACGTGTAGGGGTAAACTGATTGTGTTAATGTCTTATCGTCCTCGATAATAAGTTCCATATTTTTCGCCGTATAAGACGCACTTTTTCTTCCCCAAAACTGTGGGGGAAAAGTTGGTGCGTCTTATACGGCGAATACACACCTATCTGGTCGGTCCCTACGGCCATCAACGGTCGGGACCCGCGTCTAATACAGGACATCACCGATCGCGGTGATGCCCTGTATTAACCCTTCAGACGCGGCAATCAAAGCTGACCGCCGCGTCTGAAGCGAAAGTGACACTAACCCGGCTGCTCAGTCGGGCTGTTCGGGACTGCCACAGTGAAATCGCGGCGTCCCGAACAGCTTACAGGACACCGGGAGGGACCTTACCTGCCTCCTCGGTGTCTGCTCCGTGCCGGGATCTCCTGCATGGCCGGCACTCTCCTTCGTCGTCATCACGTCGTCGCGCACGCCGTCCCGTCATCCTATAGGAGCGGCGCGCGTAGCAGCGTCATGGCAGCGACGGAGAGCCAGGATACCGGGCAGCAGAGACATTCCAGAGAGATGGGGACACCCCGGGGACGCGGTGACAGCGATGGAGGGCAACATCCAGGGCAGCGGTGACAAGCGGTGATGGGTCCGGGGCGGCGCGGACACGTGAGTATTAACTCCTATACCAGTGGTCTTCAAGCTGCAGACCTCCCGATGTTGCAAAACTACAACTCCCAGCATGCCCGGACAGCCAACGGCTGTCCGGGCATAATGGGAGTTGTAGTTCTGCAACATCTGAAGGTCTGCAGGTTGAAGATCACTGTCCTATACTTTACATTGTATTTGGTTCAGAATCTTTATTTTCTAGATTTTTATCCTATAAAATTAAGTGCGTCTTATATTCCGGAGCATCTTATATGGCGAAAAATACGGTATCTGACTTAGAAATAATCTAACAGTCAAAGAGGTCCCTCAGAAATATAAATAGATCTTAAAGGGCATGCTCACCTTTCCACGTTTATTTTCATTGCTCCAGTGCATTTCAATGAAAATTGATGCAACTTTGCAAATAGTCTTGATTAAAAATCTCCTACCGTTTTGTGTATTGAGCTGTTTTGCCAATCTATGTATTTCCATGGTAACAGTCTACACAGATTCCCAATGTAGTCTGATCCCGCAGTCGTACCTCTAACATTATTTCTTGCTAGTATACATAGGCTAACAAGTCTGAAAAACAAGGCTTCTCTATACTGATCTATACATCAACTTTAGTAAAAGAATAGTATACCGTATATACTCGAGTATAAGCCGACCCGAGTATAAGCCGAGACCCCTAATTTCAACCCAAAATCCCAGGAAAAGTTATTGACTCGAGTATAAGCCTACGGTGGGAAATACATCATCCCCCCTGTCATCATCCAGACCCGTCATTAACATCCTCATCATCATCACCGCCTGTCATCCTCCAGACCCTCATCATCATCACCTGTCATCATCCCCTTGTCATCATCCCACACATCCCCCCTTCATCATCCCCTTGTCATCATCCCCACCCCCCTTCATCATCCCCTTGTCATCATCCCACACATCCCCCCTTCATCATCCCCTTGTCATCATCCCCACCCCCCTTCATCATCCCCTTGTAATCATCCCACACACCCCCCTTCATCATCCCCTTGTCATCATCCCCACCCCCCTTCATCATCCCACACCCCCCTTTATCATCCTCTTGTCATCATCCCACACCCCCCCTTCATCATCCTCTTGTCATCATCCGCCCTCAGTGGTCTTCAACCTGCGGACCTCCAGAGGTTTCAAAACTACAACTCCCAGCAAGCCCGGGCAGCCATCGGCTGTCCGGGCTTGCTGGGAGTTGTAGTTTTGAAACCTCCGGAGGTCCGCAGGTTGAAGACCACTGCGGCCTTCGACATCATCCAGCCCCCTCTCACCCCCCTTTAGTTCTGTACAGTACTCGCCTCCGCTCGGCGCTGGTCCGGTGCTTCAGGACTGTCCGGAGAGGAGGTGGTCCGGTGGGATAGTGGTTCCGGGCTGCTATCTTCACTGGGGGCGCCTCTTCTCCGCGCTTCGGGCCCAGAATAGAGGCGTTGTCTTGACAATGACGCAGAAGTACGTTGGCAATGAACGCACCTCTGCGTCGTTGTCAAGGCAACGTGACTATTCTGGGGCCGGGCCTGAAGCGCGTAGAAGAGGCGCCCCCGGTGAAGATAGCAGCCCGGAACCACTATCCCATCGGACCACCTCCTCTCCGGACAGTCCTGCAGCACCGGACCAGCGCCGAGCAGAGGCGAGTACTGTACAGAACTAAAGGGGGTGAGAGGGGGCTGGATGATGTCGAAGGCCGCAGTGGTCTTCAACCTGCGGACCTTCGGAGGTTTCAAAAGTACAACTCCCAGCAAGCCCGGACAGCCGATGGCTGCCCGGGCTTGCTGGGAGTTGTAGTTTTGAAACCTCTGGAGGTCCGCAGATTGAAGACCACTGCGGGTGGAGAGTTCACTCGAGTATAAGCCGAGGGGGGTGTTTTCAGCACGAAAAATCGTGCTGAAAAACTCGGCTTATACTCGAGTATATACGGTATTTTATAGAATGGAAACTAGGACGTCCTGAAAGTTTTAGGCCTTATGGTTTATCTTTACATCCTTCTGTCACCTGAACCTGTGTTTCTGTTAAGGTGTGTTCACACTTATGTCATAGCTCCATTTTCATATGTTGGGGTTCCTTTGCATGCTGTGTTTTGCTATTTTTGATGTCAAACAATGCAAACCTTGACAGAACCCTAAATAACTATTTTTATTCCCTATGCAAGGGATAGGGGATAATAGTCTGATTGTGGGGGGGTGGCGAGTACAGTACAGTGATCCCTCATGTTACAGTGGTTGCAATTATTAATTGGTTCCAGGACGACCACTGTATGTTTAAACCATTGTATGTTGAGACTGGAGCTCTATGGAAACCTGGTAATTGGTTCTGAAGCCACAAAATGTCGTAAAAATGTGGAAAAGTGAGGATTATAGAAAAATAAGTAGATAACTAATACAGATAAAGCAAATCCATACATATACAAGTAAGAAAGATCTGCTGGGAGCTGTAATCACTGTCTATGTAGAGGACAGAAGCTTCTTCAGGGTCCTGTACAGTACACACACAGAGTCCCAAAAAAGTAAAATAGAGCTGCCCTCACCTGGAACAGGTAAAGAGTAGTACAGAACATGTAGTACCACCCTGTACTGTAGGGAGGCGCTACCAGACAGGAATTCAGTGCATACATTTCAGTAATACAGGTGTTTTACCAGTGAATGCCCATTCTGATTGATCAGTTCTTCCAGCCATTGACACGTTTCACAGATCTGGACTGTCCGTAGCATTGTATGTTGAGTCTGGTCTAAGTTACAATGGTCCAGAAAAGACCATTGTATGTTGAAATTATTGTTGAGGCCATTGTAAGTTGAGGGATCACTGTACTTGTGTATTTCCTGCACTCCCATAAAGATGCATGGAATGGGCATGTCAACCCAGCCCCGTGCAGGAGATCGAGGTGGGGAGGGGGGGGGGATGTCTGCGTGACAACTGTCATGCCCTTTCCCATGGACATGAATTGAGGCTGCGTGGCGTGACCATGGCCTCCCGAACCCAGCGTCCTGAACGTAGTGTTCAGAACGCCAGGTGTCTGAACGGAGATCGCGGATGACCTGAGTATCCTTAGGGGATAAGATGGCTAGCAAAGGAGTACCGCTTTAAAGCTGACAGTGGCATCTAAAACAGACATTAGTGAAATAGTGGGGTGGATCGCCACCCACAGCTTAACTGTGGGGGGAGCGATCCCCTGTTGGGGTATCCGGAGGACTTACGTCTTCTCCTGTGTTGGGTATGGCTCTTCAATTAATAGAGCCTGTCAGCAGTAGGCTCTTTTAATCGAGCTCAGAGAACACAGATCAATGCCGTTCAATAGAACCGCATTGATCTGTATAAGAAATCTAATAATTCCTCCTAAAAGTCTCCTAAGGGGACCAATGAAGTGTAAAAAAAATTTAATGAAGGTTTAAAACACAATTAAAATTTTAAATCTACCCCTCGTCCCATTTTTCATATAAAAAATATGTAAACATAATAAAAATAAATATATTTGGTATCACCACGTGCGTAATTGTCCCAACTATTATAATTTAACATTATTTATCCAGGGAATGGCATAAACACAAAAAATGCCAAATCCCAGAACTGCGTTTTTTTTAATCACATAATATCCCAGAAAAAATTAAGTAAAGAAGCAATCAAAAAGTCCACAATGATACTGATGAAACTACAGATCATGATGCAAAAATTTAGCCCTCATAAAGCCTGGTATAAAAAAAAATAAATAAAAAAAAGTTATAGGGATCAGAAAAATGTTGCAATTTTGTTTTGTTTTTTTATTCTAAAGAGTTGAATTTTTTTTATTAGTAAAACATGACATAAACAAAACAAAGTATTGTTGTAATTGCGCTAGCTTAACCTCTTAAGGACCCATGACGTATGCATACGTCATGAGTCCCGGTCCTGCGATATAACGCGGGGTCACACGGTGACCCCGCATCATATCGCGGCGGGCCCGGCGTCATAGTGAAGCCGGGACCCGCCTCTAATAGCGCGCGGCACTGATCGCTGTGCCGCGCGCTATTAACCCTTTAGCCGCGCGCTCAAAGCTGAGCCGCACGGCTAAAAACGAAAGTAAAAGTGCCCGGCTAGCTCAGGGAGCTGTTCGGGATCGCCGCGGTATAATCGCGGCATCCCGAACAGCTGTAGCACAGGAGGAGGTCTTCTTACCTTCTCCTGTGCTGTCCGATCGCCGAATGAATGCTTCAAGCCTGAGATCCAGGCTTGAGCATTCAATCGCCGAAAACCCTGATTGATCCATTCCTATGGAGATGGATCAATCAGAGTAAAAGATCAGTAAATGCAATGTTATAGCCCCTTATGGGAGCTATAATGTTGCATAAGAAAAGTGTAAAAAAATCATTAACCCTTTCAATTATCCCTTCCCCTAATAAAAGTTTGAATCACCCGGCATTTCCAAAAATAAAAAAACATTATGTAAATAATAATAAAAATAAACATATCTGGTATCGCTGCGTGTGGAAATGTCCGAATTATAAAAATATTCCGCTTTTTAAACCGCTTGTTCAATGGCGTACGCGCAAAAAAATTCCAAAGTCCAAAATAGCACATTTTTGATCACTTTTTATACCACAAAAAAGTGAATAAAAAGTGATCAAAAAGTCTGATCAGAACAAAAATGGTACCGCTAAAAACTTCAGATGACGGCGCAAAAAATGAGTCCTCAAAGCGCCCTGAACACAGAAAAATAAAAAAGTTATAGGGGGTCAAAAGATGACCATTTTAAACGTATAAATTTTCCTGCATGTATTCATGATTTTTTACGGAAGTGATACAAATTCAAACCTATACAAGTAGGATATCATTTTAACCGTATGGACCTACAGAATAAAGATAAGGTATCATTTTTGACAAAAAATGTACTGCGTAAAAATAGAAGCCCCCAAAACTTACAAAATAGTGTTTTTTCATCAATTTTGTCGCACATTGATTTTTTTTTCCCGTTTCACCGTAGATTTTTGGGTAAAATGACTAATGTCATTACAAAGTAGAATTAGTGACGCAAAAATTAAGCCATTATATATAATTTTAGGTGAAAATTTTTAAGAGTTATGATTTTTTAAAGTTAAGGAGAAAAAATTGAAAATGAAAAAACGGAAAAAGCCCGGGTCCTTAAGGGGTTAAAGTATCAAGATAACACGTTAATTTGACTGCATGGTACGCAACGTAAAAAAAATAAATGAACCCTCCAAAATTTGCTAAATTGCTGTTTTATCAATTTCACCACACAAATATATATTTTTTTTACGTTTTGAAGCATACGTTATAGAAAAATTAAGGAAGATAAAGTACAATTGGTCTCTCAAAAAACAAACCCTAATATAGGTGTGTAGACGAAAAAATAAGAGAGCTATGGCTATTAAAGGTAAAAAACTAAATTTCATAAGGTCCTTAAAGGGAAATTGACATTCTGTTCACCCGCACTAAATTTACATAATTCTGTCCAGCAGACAAAAAGTTATCCCTCCTGGTATCAGCATTGCTGTTGCACTGCTGTGCGCAATGGAGAAGGGAAGGGGACTTGCTGAGCCCCTATGCCTCCTTAATATGCTCGCCCCCTGACTTAAATATTCTAATTTCTTTACGCTCACATCTCTAGGACATGAGACTGAAGAATATTCATCAGATGGGTGGGCATAGGGTTGAATATAGTGGAGGCAGGAGAGCTCAGCAAACCGACTCCCTGCCTCCATTGTGCACAGCAGTGCTACAGCAATATAGCTACCAGGAGGGATAACTTTTGTTATGTCATAGAACAAGCCTGGAGAACTGGGCGCTTCAAACCTTTTCTCCCAACTCTCCCAAGGACAGACTCATAATTTAGATCTATGGGGCCATCCTCACATTGACCCTCATCTAACATCTGGTTGAAGGTTTTTTTGTTTGGTTTGAAAAAAAAAAAAAAAACATGCCCTGCATCATCCATGGTATCTAAAAAAAAATTCCATATGTGAAATAATTATACTGTGCCTCTCACACTATCCCTAGTTAGTGACAATGAAGCAGATTACGGTTATCCTAAACACATACAAAGGGAACAGAGGTCAAAGTTCTTAGACTTTGTGCCTTGATCTGGTCATTTATTAGCATTTTATTGCCAAAACTCTATTATGTGTTAACATCCCTTGTGCGCCTTATACTACATATTTCTGCATCCCCTTTAAAGGGAGAATTACTCATCTCCGAATAATGGAAATTACTGACATTGTAAGTGCAGTTGATACAAATGAAGGGCCTCCAGCTTTCTGCATCATCTGGCCCAACTAAGGACCCCATAGCAGTAAATGACCTTTCAACCTATGTGAGGAGGCAATTGTCACCCAAAGCTATACAGTTGGCTATGGGGGAATTAAGGGTGTAAGTGCACAAAGTAGAAAATCAGTATACAGTATTACTTGCTATTTATTGGCCTGCAAAGATAAGAATGTTCAGATAATGTGACTTATTGGACTCCGGTGTGTATACAGTCATGATTATGATGTATGCATCACCCTGTTCCTGATGCACAGGCATTACCGGACTCCACGGTCTGTCATTAGTTTCATATGGATTATTTATGATGCCAATTCATATACTCACTTCAGACACGTGTCAATAGTGTTGTATGATAAAAATGCTTCATAGCCTTTCTGACAATAAACAACAGCCTAAAACTACTGTGACATGCTTACTTTAGAGCACAAAAAAAAAGTTGCAGCAGCACTCTTGGTCAAAAAATGGAGGCTCTTAGCGCACTTTTTGATCAAAACGTGTCCCCCCATCCACCACGCGGAGGTGGCCTCATTTCGGATGGGACCCTAACACTCATTTCACTCACCTCTGCTGGGCATATAGCCTCTGACTGGTTGACATGCTGGATCCATTATCAATTTAAAATACCTCCTGTGAAAGAGGGGAGGGGTGCACAGCTACAGGGGGTGCATTCCCCCTAAGTTGCACAAAAAAAAAAAAAAAAATAGCCAGCACAACTACCTAATACAAGGGTGCATGCTGCTGTGGCAAATACAGAGTAAACAAAAAAAAGAAGGTTGCAGCAGCACTCTTGGTCAAAAAATGAAGGCTCTTAGCGCACTTTTTGATCAAAACATGTCTCCCCCATACATTCACAGGAGGTATTTTAATTTAAATTGATAATGGATCCAGCATGTCACCCAGTCAGAGGCTATATGCCCAGCAGAGGTGAGTGTGAGGCTCAGAATGTGTGTTAGGGTCCCATCCGAAATGAGGCCACCTCCGTGTGGTCAATGGGGGACACGTTTTGATCAAAAAGTGCTCTAAGAGCCTCCATTTTTTGGCCAAGAGTGCTGCTGCAACCTTCTTTTTTTGTATACTCTGTATCTGCCACAGCAGCGTGCACCCATGTATTAGGTAGTTGTGCTGGCTATATTTCTTTTAGTTTTTTTTTGTTTTACTTTATAGCACAGCCTGGGAAAAAAACATTATGACATCATCACAACAGAGCACAGCTTGGAAATAAAGAAAAATATAATTCTATTCCCAAGCAGTGCTCTGTTCTGATGATGCCATAAAGAAAATATCACATTGTCACAATAGAGATCAGCCACAAATAAAGACAACTATTGTGATGTTATAAAAGACCTCAGTTTAGGAAAAAAGAAAAAAAGAAGGAACACTTTTGTGACATCATCACACTAGATTACAGTTTAGAAGTGAAGACATACACTAGTGTGACATCATCACAATAGATCTAAGGTTGTACACCAAGCTGGTGTGGGAGCCATCAATATATGCAAAATATGCAAAGTAGCTCTCCTCCAGAAGAAAAAGAGCAAGCTTGCCTAGAGACACCTATTCTAGGTAGCTTCTCTGTCAGTCAGTGATGGACCCCCAAGGCCCCATTCACATGGCGGAATTTCCTGCCAATCTGGCAGCGGATTTATTATATACAGTTGTGCAGTATTTTTTTAAATAAGAGATATAGATGATAGAGGCATTAACATTAGATGTACATGGTCAGGATTAGGGAGTGAGTAACATATTGATTTTGGTTTTTGTGTGATCTGTAAGGTACGCTTTAAAAAGCCTTGAATCATATTTTGTTGCACTCCGGCCGCATGCACCATCCGCAAGCGCATTGCTCCCTTGTCCCCGGTTGCCGCCGGGGCTGGGATTCGCATTGTGGGACGCGCCCGCATGCGAATCCCAGACCATCTCTCCCCTGCTGCCTCTGCTGTGTCTCAGCTCCGACGCGCACGTCCCGGTCCCTTAGGGCGCGTGTGTGCCAGAGCTCTAATAATCATTGTGTACACCTGACACCATTCTATAAAGTCCATGCACCTCCCACACTTCCCTGCAGGATCTTCAATGCCCATAGCCTGAGATTAAGCATTCCATATTGCCTGTTTGCCTTACCCGTGTATCCAGACCTTCCCGCTACATTATTAGACTTCGCACCTTTGCCGCCTGTCTTGACCTACTGCTACGTTTGACTACACTACTGTCTTATCCTTCGGTACCTTGCCTAGCCCAGCTACCCGTGTGGTCGAGCCGTGTCGGGGGTAGCGACCTGGGTGTCGCCTGACGCAGCAAGCCCATCCTGCCTTGTGACAGGCTCTGGTGAAGACCAGTGGCACCTTAGACTCCACTCCCCAATACGAACCGAGTTATCTGCCACACACACAGATTAGAGGAACCACATCCAACTCCATTACAGCAAGATCCGGCCATGGATCCTGCTGGGGTTCCTCTGCCTGATAGTCCGGATCTCGCTTCCATTGTGGCGCTCCAGTCACAACAGTTGGCCCAGCAGTTGAGCCAGTTATCTGCCATGATGCAGCAATTACTCACTGCACAACAACAACCACCACAGCCACAGCCTCCTCCTGCTCCGGTGTCGCCTCCCGTTCCTGCAGTCGTCTCCGGATCTAAACTCTGCCTGTGTCTTCCCGAGAAATATGAGGGGGATCCCAAGTCCTGTCATGGTTTTGTGACTCCATGCACATTGAACTCATGGCGGATCAGCTCCCTATGGAATGAGCAAAGCTGGCCTTCATCCTCAGTCTTTTAACTGAAAGGGCTTTGGCCTGGGCAACTCCGCTTTGGGATCGCAGTGATGCGCTCACAACCAATCTCCAGGCGTTTCTGACGGAATTTCGGGGTGTCTTCGAAGAACCTGCTCGAGCTTCCTCCTCTGAGATGGCATTGCTGAGTCTATCTCAGGGCAACTCCTCTGTGGGCGAGTATGCCATTCGATTTCATACCCTGGCATCGGAGTTATCATGGAATGATGAAGCTCTCTGCACCACCTTCAAGAGAGGATTATCAAGTCCTCGCTACCCGGGAATTGCCATCTAACCTGAATGAACTTACACAGTTGGCATCCTGGATTGATATTCGTTTCTCAGAGCGATGTGAGGAACTACGCCAAGAAAGGGAGTCTGCACAACCTCAATACTTTCCTCGTCTGGCCCCTGTCTTCCAGCAACCTTCTCCCTTGCCTCCCACAGTGGAGGCTATGCAGGTGGATCGGTCTCGCCTGACCCTGCAGGAAAGAACTCACTGACGAACAGAGAATCTATGCCTATACTACGCCAGTGCAGATCACTTCCTCAAAGATTGTCCTCTGCGTCTTCAATCACAGGGAAATGCTCGCACCTAGGGTTTGTGGGAGAGGCCTCCCTAGGTGTGAATACCACCTCTCCACGCTTAAATTTGATGGTCCAGCTTTTCTTACCCTCCAAAGAGATCATCTCCGTTCTTGCCTTTCTGGACTCTGGCTCCGAGGGAAACTTTATTGATGCCTCCCTAGTACATAGGTATTGTCTGCCAGTGTCCCCGCCTGTTTAAGCCTTTGTACATCTCTACAGTCAATTTTGAAAGAGACTGTACTGTGCTATATCGCACAGAACCATTGTCTATGCAGGTCGGAGTCCTGCATAAGGAGAACTTGTCCTTCTATGTTCTCCCTCATTGTACTTCTCTTCTCTTGCTTGGCCTACCTTGGTTGCAACTCCATGCTCCGCAGCTGGATTGGAAAACTGGAGAAGTTCTTCGCTGGGGTCCGCATTGTAACAACCATTGTATTCACATACGTATGTCTAAATTGGAACCAACATCTTGCCCTCTACCTGGTTTGCCTTTGTTCCTTCAGGACTATGCTGATGTCTTCAGTGAAAAGCAAGCTAAAGTGTTACCGCCAAATCGTCCCTACGATTGTCCTATTGACTTGCTACCCGCACCACACCTCCCAGTGGCAGAATCTACCCTTTTTCTGTTCCTGAAACTCTGGCCATGTCTAGTTACATCCAGGAGAATCTTCAGAAGGGATTTATCAGGAAGTCCTCTTCCCCTGCCAGAGCCGTTTTTTTCTTTTGTGGAAAAAAAGACAGATCTTTGCGACCTTTGCTCGACTACCGAGGCTTGAATAAAATTACAGTAAAAAAACTGCTACCTACTTCCTTTAATCTCGGAGTTGTTTGATCGTCTGCGTGGTGCCAAAATCTTCTCTAAATTGGATCTTCGTGGGGCCTATAATTTGATTCGTATACGAAAAGGGGATGAATGGAAAACTTAATTTAATACTCGTGATGGACATTTTGAGTATCTTTTGATGCCATTCTGACTCTGCAATGCTACAGCAGTCTTCCAAGAGTTCGTCAATGATATTTTTCTTGACCTCCTATACTCCTGTGTTGTTGTCTATTTGGATGACATGCTCATCTACTCGCCCAATGTCCAGTCTCATCGCTCTCACCTCCGCCAAATGTTACAGCTTCTCCGTGAAAATCATCTCTACGCTAAACTAGAGAAATGTACTTTTGAAAAAAACAGCATTCCATTTCTGGGGTATATTATTACCAATCAAGGTCTACAAATAAATCCCAAAAAGCTGTCCGCAGTACTGCACTGGCCTCAACCTTCGGGCTTGAAAGCCATTCAGCGCTTCCTTGGTTTTGCCATTTACTATCAGCAATTTATCCCTCATTACTTCACTCTGGTAGCCCCCATCATCTCGCTTACCAAGAAGACTGCTAATCCAAATGTTTGGATTCCTGAGGCTGAAGAAGCTTTCAAACAGTTAAAGTCCGCCTTCACTTCTGCTCCTGTTCTATCTAGACCAGATCCTAGCAAGCCATTCATCTTGGAGGTGGATGCTTCTTCAGTTGGAGCAGGTGCAGTGTTGAAGCAGAAGTCTTCTAAGGGGAGAACTTTAACCTGTGGATTTTTCTCTAAAACCTTCTCCCCTGCGGAGAGAACTTATACCATCAGAGATCGCAAGCACTTGGCCATTAAGTTGGCTTTAGAATAATGGCGTCACCTCTTGGAAGGCTCTCTACACCCGCTTACTATCTATTCTGACCACAAAAACTTGCTCTATCGTCTCAACCCCCAACAGGCTCGTTGGTCTCTGTTCTCTGTCTGTTCTCCCTCTTCTTAATCCATTTCCATCCTGCAGAGAAGAATCTTCGTGCAGACGCTCTGTCCAGATCCTCCGATGTTCAAGGCCTGGAATCCCATTCTCAACATATTATTTCCCCTGATCGTCTCATCTCAGCAGCGCCAGTGTGTCTTCAGTGCTTGCTGCCAGGGAAAACCTATGTACCTCACTGTTCTGAAAT
Organism: Hyla sarda; assembly: GCF_029499605.1. Lineage (NCBI taxonomy): Eukaryota > Metazoa > Chordata > Amphibia > Anura > Hylidae > Hyla > Hyla sarda. The sequence goes on from NC_079200.1 coordinate 41,304,520, forward strand.
GGGGTCATTCCTCTCTACTGGCCGGTCATCCTGGAATTTGGAAGTCCATACAGCTCATCGCCCGACAGTATTGGTGGTCCACTCTGAAACAGGATGTCGTTGATTTTGTACGATCTTGTCCAGTTTGTGCCCAGGACAAGACCCCCCGTTCCAAGCCTGCTGGTCTACTATATCCTATGCCAGTTCCAGAGCAGCCCTGGACCAATATTGCAATGGACTTTATTACTGACCTTCCCTCTTCTGGCGGAAATACGGTCATTTGGGTTGTTGTGGACCGATTCTCTAAAATGGCTCATTTTGTGCCTCTACCAGGATTACCTTCTGCACCACAGCTTGCCAAGTTGTTCCTCTGCCATATCTTCCGCCTGCATTGACTGCCCTTCCGTATTGTCTCTGACCGAGGAGTCCAATTTGTCTCTAAGTTTTGGAGGGCTCTCTGTTCACGTCTACAAGTTAAATTAGATTTTTCTTTGGGTTACCACCCACAATCCAATGGACAGGTTGAAAGGGTGAACCAGGTCTTGGGAGACCATCTCCATCATTTTGTTTCTGCCTGCCAAGACGACTGGGCCGATCTGCTACCCTGGGCCGAATTTTTGTACAACCACAAGGATTCTGAATCCTCTGGGTCTCCACCCTTCTTTGTGGTCTATGGACTTTATCCTCGTCCTCTTCTGCCTTATCCACTTCCTTCGGAGTTCCCATGGCCGATGAACAAGTGCGAAATTTCGTTTCCATCTGGCAGAAGACACGTTACTCCCTTCTACATGCTGCCAATGGTATGAAATCGCAAGCGGACAAGAAAAGATACCCTCCTCCCGAATTCTCTCCAGGGGACAAAGTGTGGTTGTCTTCCAAGTTTATCTGCTTTAAGGTACCATGTTATAAGCTTATTCCATCCTGTAGCTTATTCTCCCCATCTGCCTTCCTCTCTCCAGATCTCGAATTCTTTTCATGTATCCCTCTTAAAATCTGTTATCCATAACCGCTTCTCTAAAAAAAGTTCATCACTCCTACTCCCATCTCTAGATTCTAGATTCTAAGTTTCTCAGAGGAAAATGTTTTTTCCTTGTGGATTGGGAAGGATTTGGCCCAGAGGAAAGATCTTGGGAACCGCAGGACAACTGTTACGCCGAGCGCTCCGGGTCCCTGCTCCTCCCCGGAGCGCTCACGGCGTCTCTCTCCCTGCAGCGCCCCGGTCAGACCCACTGACCGGGAGCGCTGCACTGACATTGCCGGCGGGGATGCGATTCGCATAGCGGGACGCGCCCGCTCGCAAATCGCATCCCAAGTCACTTACCCGTCCCGGTCCCCAGCTGTCATGTGCTGGCGCGCGCGGCTCCGCTCTCTAGGGCGCGCGCGCGCCAGCTCTCTGAGACTTAAAGGGCCAGTGCACCAATGATTAGTGCCTGGCCCAATTAGCTTAATTAGCTTCCACCTGCTCCCTGGCTATATCACCTCACTTCCCCTGCACTCCCTTGCCGGATCTTGTTGCCTTGTGCCAGTGAAAGCGTTTAGTGTTGTCCAAGCCTGTGTTACCTGATCTCCTGCTCTCCATATTGACTACGAACCTTGCCGCCTGCCCCGACCTTCTGCTACGTTTGACCTTGCCTCTGCCTAGTCCTTCTGTCCCACGCCTTCTCAGCAGTCAGCGAGGTTGAGCCATTGCTAGTGGATACGACCTGGTTGCTACCGCCGCAGCAAGACCATCCCGCTTTGCGGCGGGCTCTGGTGAACACCAGTAGCCACTTAGAACCAGTCCACCGGCACGGTCCACGCCAATCCCTCGCTGACACAGTGGATCCACAACCTGTAAGCCGAATCGTGACAGTAGATCCGGCCATGGATCCCGCTGAGGTGCCGCGGCCAAGTCTCTCTGACCTTACCACGGTGGTCGCTCAGCAATCGCAGCAAATTGCCCAACAAGGACAGCAGCTGTCGCAGTTGACCGCCACGTTACAGCAACTTCTGCCTCTGCTACAGCAGCAACCATCTCCTCCGCCAGCTCCTGCACCTCCTCCGCAGCGAGTGGCCGCTCCTAGCCTCCGCTTGTCCCTGCCGGACAAATTTGATGGGGACTCTAGACTCTGCCGTGGATTTTTGTCTCAATGTTCCCTGCATATGGAGATGTTGTCGGACTTGTTTCCTACAGAACGGTCTAAGGTGGCGTTCGTAGTGAGCCTTCTTTCAGGAAAGGCCTTGTCTTGGGCCACACCGCTCTGGGACCGCAATGATCCTGCCACAGCCACAGTCCAGTCCTTCTTCGCTGAAGTCTGTAGTGTCTTCGAGGAACCAGCCCGAGCTTCTTCTGCCGAGACTGCCCTGCTGAACCTGGTCCAGGGTAATTCTTCAGTAGGCGAGTACGCCATCCAATTTCGTACTCTTGCTTCCGAATTATCTTGGAATAACGAGGCTCTCTGCGCGACCTTTAAAAAAGGCCTATCCAGTAACATCAAGGATGTGCTGGCCGCACGAGAGATTCCTGCCAACCTGCAAGAACTTATCCATTTGGCCACCCGCATTGACATGCGTTTTTCTGAGAGACATCAGGAGCTCCGCCAGGAAAAAGACTTAGATCTCTGGGCACCTCTCCCACAGTATCCTTTGCAATCTACGTCACAAGAAATGCCTCTCCCCCCCTCCCAGTCCTGTCAGGCAAGCCTCAGTGCCTCCTCCTACACCTGGTCCCCCCAAAGCTTATCTGGACTGTGCCTTGCCTCCTCATGGCCCCCGTCCTGGTGACACCCTGTCCCGTGCCATGCTTCACCCCCTGCCCTCCCTCCCCATTCCCACTCCTGCTGTACTGCCTGCCTTTGAGGAAACCCTACATTCACTCCCGGTGTCCTCGTCCCAGGTAAAGCAGTTGCCGGACAAAAAAAGGGGGAGACCTAAGGGGGGGGGGGTACTGTTACGCCGAGCGCTCCGGGTCCCTGCTCCTCCCCGGAGCGCTCACGGCGTCTCTCTCCCTGCAACGCCCCGGTCAGACCCACTGACCGGGAGCGCTGCACTGACATTGCCGGCGGGGATGCGATTCGCATAGCGGGACACGCCCGCTCGCGAATCGCATCCCAAGTCACTTACCCGTCCCGGTCCCCGGCTGTCATGTGCTGGCGCGCGGCTCCGCTCTCTAGGGCGCGCGCGCGCCAGCTCTCTGATACTTAAAGGGCCAGTGCACCAATGATTGGTGCCTGGCCCAATTAGCTTAATTAGCTTCCACCTGCTCCCTGGCTATATCACCTCACTTCCCCTGCACTCCCTTGCCGGATCTTGTTGCCTTGTGCCAGTGAAAGCGTTTAGCGTTGTCCAAGCCTGTGTTACCTGATCTCCTGCTCTCCATATTGACTACGAACCTTGCCGCCTGCCCCAACCTTCTGCTACGTGTGACCTTGCCTCTGCCTAGTCCTTCTGTCCCACGCCTTCTCAGCAGTCAGCGAGGTTGAGCCGTTGCTAGTGGATACGACCTGGTTGCTACCGCCGCAGCAAGACCATCCCGCTTTGCGGCGGGCTCTGGTGAACACCAGTAGCCACTTAGAACCGGTCAACCGGCACGGTCCACGCCAATCCCTCGCTGACACAGTGGATCCACAACCTGTAAGCCGAATCGTGACAACAACATTCTAGACGGTGACCTTATCCACAGGTTCTTGTCCTCAAAAATGAGGGGAAGACCAAAGGAGGGGTACTGTCATGTTCCACACTCCGGACGGTGCATGCACCGGCCGCAAGAGCCTTGTTCCCTTGTCCTTGGCTGCTGGCAGGGCTGGGATTCACATCACGGGATGCGCCCGCATGCGAATCCCAGCCCGTCACTCACCTCTCTCCCCTGCTGCCTCCGCTGTGTCTCAGCGTGCGCCGGAGCGCTAAAATTTAAAGGGCCAAGCCCATAATTAGTGTGTACACCTGACACCATTCTATAAAGTCCATGCACCTCCCCCACTTCCCTGCCGGATCTTCAGTGCCCCTAGCTTGAGATTAAACATTCCATATTGCCTGTTTGCTTTACCCGTGTATCCAGACCTTCCCGCTACGTTATTAGACTTCACACCTTTGCCGCCTGCCTTGACCTACTGCTACGTTTGACTATGCTACTGCCTTATCCTTCAGTACCTCGCCTAGCCCAGCTACTTGTGTGGTCAAGCCGTGTCGGGGGTAGCGACCTAGGTGTCGCCTGCTGCAGCAAGCTCATTCTGCCTTGCGGCAGACTGTGTTGAAGACCAGCGGCACCTTAGACTCCGCTCCCCGATATGGTCCGAGTCATCAGCCACACAGGTTAGAGGATCCACATCAGCTCCATTACATATATTATACTAAAGCACAGCATTAGCCCTGTCTAAAAATAAAGACAAACACTACAGTGACATCATCACAACAAAGTACAGCTGATGTATATGAGACACACAATACTGTGTACATCGTCACAATAAAGCACTTATGAATGAAGGCAACAAAATTATTCTGAAATCATAACAATAGAACAAAGCCTTGAAATAAAGAAATATGAAGCAAGTGATATACAAAATCAGCTTTGAATTGGTTTGTCTTGTTCTTGACCTTTGGGGTCCATAACTATGTAAGGCATTGGCTCTAACAGAGGATCCTCTGGTGCAGCGGTGGATCAGTCCAATGATAGATTGATATTTTCATACACAAGTGAATATGAATGTGAAAGCTGCCACATAAGCTCATTGAGGATATTGAATATTATATCCAGATTTTATTATAGAATATACTTGTCTTACTGGAGAATTGTAACACACTCTCAGCTGTATAATACAATAGTCCCCACTCAGCAGCAGGCACCGGGCAGCGGACCACACACATTGATTTCTTCATTTCTGGATGAATAGTCTTGCAATCGTATTTGTGACAAATGTTAGCACACATTATAGACCGAATGACCAAACTTTAAATGGCCACAGTCCAAAGAAGTAATCACTAGGGCCAGATCCACATTGAACAGCGGCTCAGTTATTTATATGTCCTAACTAAGGACTTGTCCTCACAGCACATTTTGGATTGGTTTCAGAACATATGAATACTTTTAAAAAGGGGAAGTGGATGGTGGTACATAGATGTTTTAAGGTGATGCTTATTATTCCTGGTGGTCTAGAGTAGTTTATTCAGTGATACTTTATATCCCAGGCGGTCTAGAGTGATAAAAGTGTTAATAATATCCATCATCCATGGTGGTTATAAGCTAATATACCTTGTCTAGACTAGTTTAGTGGTTCAAGGGGGAAATCCAGCATTTAAAAATGACTTGAACCCCCATGATCAGACACAACACAGAAAAACACATTAAAATTGTGTCAAGAATTCAACAGCCTAAGAGCAAGTGTTTATACATATATAAACTACTATACAGCCTAATCCCATAGAGGTAGCAGCTGCTGCAGTGTATAGATAGAGCTGGGTTGGGAGGGGTTTGTGAGCTAGCAACAGTGATCTGATAGGTGATGATGTCATCCTGAAAATCACAGAAAGTCAGTTGACCCAGAACAGTCCACTTCCTCTGACACATTTAACACTGGGATTTTTGGTGGGTAAGGCTGATGATCACATGATCCAGTCACAGTAATGGAATATATGGATGCAGCTGTGCTGGAATGAAATATATTGCACTGTAGGACTAGTGATGGAACGCTTCTTTAAGAGTGAGAGAGTCATATTATGCAACTGAATCATACAAACATCCTGCATCAAGCTGTTTTACAGCAAAAGCCACTGCTTACCCCTGATCTTAATATTGACACTGAGACTGAATCACTATTCTAGGTCCCTAAAGCCAATTCTCCATGTATCCCATCCACCATGAAGGACTGTAAGGTGACAGAGTAGCATGATCTGTAATCACCACATATTTGTTTTACCTTCTTTCTCCTTTCCTATTTATCCATCTCCATATCGCTCTCGCTTTCCCTCTCCCTTTCCAGAGTCCTGACAGCTTTTCAAACAGAGTTTGCCTCCTATGACTTTGTGAGACAGTCCCTGGGGCTGTACAGAAGAGAGGACGTCGAGAGATGATAGTATAGAGAGACAGCACCCCTTCCCCCTTTTCCAGAGGGAAGACACGACTATCCAGCCAGAGAGTGACCATTCGTTTTAATGCGATGTTTCCATATGTCCTATAAAGAGTTAAAACCCTCTAGATCGTCATCACGTGACTCAGCCTTTGCGGTGGTGGATCGATGCTTGAAGCAAGTCTGTCTAGTAATGCATTGTACTTTTAATAAAAAGACATGACCACACGGATTGTTTGTTGGACATTTTAACCCTGAGAGTGCTGCTATGAGCTTATATAAATTTTATAGGTGCCAATATAGAGTTTAAATTGCTCCCAATGAACAATAACCCCCAAATTGTAAAATAACTATCAGTTACTTTACAATTCCCATGGCGGCCAGTGCCCAGAAGCTGAGGAGGGGACCATTCTCCCTTCTAGCCTATACAAGCAACTCTCTAAGCTGGACTATTTACCACTTAGGTTTCATTTGGGTTTTGCCATTTATTTGGTTGATTCCATTGAGTGGCAATGCCATGTACTTCTCCCAGTGCTGGGGTGAAGGGTAAATCAAGAAACCTTGGATGGAGTAGACAGGGTCGGGCTTAGGTGTTCAGTCGCCCTGTGCGAGTTAACCTTGTGGTGCCCTCCCCCCCTATTACCCCATAAACATACTTTATCTTTGTAACAAATATTTTCACCAGTCCCCCTTAAGCAGACTCAGACCCCCCTTCACCAGTCCCATGTTCTTATTACTCAGTCCCCTGTCACTCATAATCAGACGATCTCCCCCCCTTCACCCCTTAATCAGACCCTCCCCCCTTCACCAGTCCCCCTTAATCAGACTTAGGTTGGCAGTATAAGTCCCTGAACATTAGGTTGGCAGTATAAGTCCCCGGACATTATGTTGGAAGTATAAGTCCCCACACATTAGGTTGGCAGTACAGTTCCCCCACATTAGATGTGCAGTACAGTTCCCCCACATTAGGTGTGCAGTACAATTCCCCCACATTAGGTGTGCAGTACAGTTCCCCCACATTAGGTGTGCAGTACAATTCCCCCACATTAGGTGGGCAGTACAGTTCCCCCACATTAGGTTGGCAGTACAATTCCCCCACATTAGGTGCAGTACAGTTCCCCCACATTAGGTGGGCAGTACAGTTCCCCCATATTAGGTTGGCAGTACAGTTCCCCCACATTAGGTTGGCAGTACAGTTCCCCCACATTAGGTTGGCAGTACAGTTCCCCCACATTAGGTGTAGTATAGCTCCCCACATTTGGTGCAGTACAGTTCCCCTACAGACATACAGCCTTCAGCCATATAGTGTATGGCTGGAGGCTGTATGCCTGTTTACTGCCCCACTTCAGTGTTCCGACCACCGTTCCTCCGGTCCGGGGACCCGGGATCACGATCTTATACTATGGCCTATGGGCCATAGCAGTAGGTCCCGGGACCGGGGAGCGGAGGTCGGAACACTGAAGATGACGTGCCACTGGTGACTTACCATGCACGCGCTTCCTCCTAGATGCTCCGCTCTGCTTTTCTCCTATGGGCGCACCCATGGGATGTCAGTGACGCTACCTCCCGGCACTCCCTGCGTTTTTAAAGTTAACGCGGGGGCCGCCGCAAAGAGGTGACCGCCGGGATATCCTTGTGTTCTGAAAAGATTTTTTGGGACACAGGGATGTCCAGAATGTGACAGGGGCTGCGAGCTGTGTCAGCCGCCCGGCACCCCTGTTGCTATGGCGCCCTGTGCGGCCGCACAGCTCGCATACCCCAAGGGCCGGCCCTGGGAGTAGAGTTCCAGAGTTCCTCCATTCTGTGCTGATGATTCAGCTGGACTTTGCAGTGTCTCCCCTCTTCCTTGTCAAGAATTTTGGGGTTGCAAATCAGCGAGAAGAATAATTTTTGCCCATTAAGTGAACTGCTAAAAACATCTACAAGTACCAAAGATAATCTATTGATGTGAATGGGAACTGTGTAATTCCCAATTTCCCCTGTGGTGGTGCTGCAGGGAAATTTAACAATTTCTGCCAGGTTTTCCCACAGATCACAGCTGATCATTGAGGTTTTTAGCAGGGACACAATAATAGGTAAACTGTCATAGATCTCCTCTTCTGGGATAGTCTTCTTCTCTCACAGGAAAGTGTCAACTATTGATAGGATTCAGATTATTGGGCAGACTAAATGGGCCAAATGGTTCTTAATTACCGACAAATTCTATGTCACCTCTATGGGTACTACAATGTATCACGAGTACCGTTTGGATGTAGGATTTCCTTTGCAAAGTAAACGGTGTACTGCAGCCAAAAATGAATGTGTCCCCTATCCACCTGATAGGGGATAAGGGGCTGACTGAAGGAGGTCAGACCGCTGGTAGCCCCCGCGATCTCCAGAACAAGCCCCGGCTCTGAGTAAAGGAGCGCATGCGGTGGACAGCACGTGCACCATTGATTTATATGGAAGCTTCGAAGAGACCCGAGCCAGTCATCAATGCTCCCATAGAAATTAATGGAGCATGTGCTGTCCAGCGGTAGACGACATGCGCTCCTCACTGAGTGAGACAGAGTCCCATCCCGGAGATCACGAGGGGTCACGCGGTCGGACCACCAGCGATTGGCTACTTATCCCCTGCCCTGTGGATAGAGATAAGTTCATTTCGGCTGCAGTACCCCTGGCACAGATGATGGTATAGCATGATGGGAGTACTCTCTTATTATGCAATACCATCCCATCATGATGGGAACTATACTTTTGCAACATCTGGAGGGCCACAGATTGGGGAACATTACTCTAAAATAATCTATGGAATAAGGATAAGAGGTTTCCTTTAAGCCTCATTAACATCAAGCGATTCAGACATTAGTCAATGACTCTAATAACCAACAGGCTGCCTAGTGCTGTGAGCAATACATACACGTGTAGACATAGTAAAAATACAGACGGATCCTCTCTTGTTAGAGAATTGATGGGTTCAGGAGGAATTGGAAATTCTAATTGTGTATCTGGTCTGCAGAGAACTGACAGAGGAACCTTTCCCTGGAATTAATAAGAGGAGATAGAGAGTACGGGAAGGGAGAACGATTGTGGGGGAACGTAGTACGTAGTATGCAGAGGGGACCTACCAGTAGACAGGGGGGGCTCAAGATTCATGGAAGAACCGCGACAGGCAGCACAAGAGGGATGAAGATAAAACACACCGCAATGTGACAAGAATCAAGAAGAAATGGAAGAAAGCCAGATGAAATCTACACAGACATGTCATAATCCAGAAATTAAAGAAGGGGATTATAGGGGAGACAGGATAGATAAATATATCTTTCATTGCTGAGTCTCTCATATGGAATCACGGAACAAAGATTTACATTGGATGCTGTTATATTTTACATCTGCATATTTGTAAAGGGCCGGTTTGTAATCTAAGATTGCATTTGTTTAAATAAACATATGGTAATGCAGCCAGTACATTGACATGGCAAGTTGTGGATCTCGCAAAAGCGTAACATTTCCGGAAGTCACGTATATTAAAGTTTACTTTGCATTAATGCAACAGAAATCAAATATCTTTAATGTACGGATAAAGATTGGTTTGCTAAATTGAATCCATTCAGATAAGGGTTTTATGTCTGTATTGTTTCTATATTAATCTAAGGCTATGTTCACTAGTGTAGCTCACGAATATTCGCAATTCGAATGTTCGTCGCAAATATCGCATATTCGCGAATTCGCGAATATTACCAATTTCGCGATTAAAATTCGCTATTACAAATATTCGTCTTTTTTTCAAACTGTTTTAAAAACTGAGCACATTGTAGGGATCTCCTTCGACTGATAAATGCAATGCTTGTATCATTAAAGATACGAATATTCGTGGAAATTCCACCCTACTTATGCCTGTGAGCCAATGAGAGTTCTGCAAGCACAGTTGTCAGAGCTTAGCAACGTCCCTAGCAACATCCCTCGCATGATGTTATAGCGCGCATGCGCAGACGAGCGAAATTTCGCTATTAATTTCGCATTCGCAATAGCGAAATTTTGCAATTTGAAAAAACTTCACTAATATAACGAATATTCGAATTTCACGAATATGGGACGAATATTTGTCCTCATATTCGCGAAATATCGCGAATTCTAATATGGCATATGTCGCTCATCACTAATGTTCACATGTAGCGCCAGCGTTTCAGTGAGGGTTCCAAAATGCAAAGTAGCTTGACTCCTTAAAGGGGTACTCCAGTGGAAAAAAATGTTAGACAGATTTGTAAATGACTTCTATTTAAAAGTCTTAAGGCTTCCAGTAGTTATCAGTAGTGTTGCTCGCGAATATTCGCAATTCGAATATTATTCGCGAATATCGCATATTCGCGAATTCGCGAATTTTGCGAATATAGCGCTATATATTCGTAATTCCGAATATTCGTTATTTTTTTTTTTTTTTTTTCTTCACAGTACACATCACAGTGATCACCCCTCTCTGCTTCCAGCTTGTGTGGTGTAAAGAAGGCGCTAATACTACTGTGCGAGACTGGCGTGCGAAAATTCGCATATGCGAAAATTAACATATGCGAATTTTCGCGTACGTTAATTTTGTATATGCTAATTTTCACATATGTTAATTTTCGCATACGCGACTTCGCATATGCGAAAATAAAACGAGGATATAACGAATATGCGAATATTCGCGAATATATGACGAATATTCGTCCATATATTCGCGAATATTCGCGAATTCGAATATGGCCTATGCCGCTCAACACTAGTTATCAGCTGCTGGAAGCCCCACAGAAAGTTGTGAAGTTCATTTCAGTCTGACCACAGTGCTCTCTGCTGACATCTCTGTCCCTGTCAAGAACTGTCCAGAGCAGGAGAGGTTTACAATAGTGATTTGCTTCTGATATGGACAGAGGTGTCAACAGAGAGCACTGTAGTCAAACTGGAAAGAACTACACAACTTTCTCTTTGGTATACAGCAGCTGATAAGTTCTGGAAGGATTAAGATATTTTAATAGAAGTCACTTACAAATCTTTTTAACTTTCTGGCACCTGTTCATTTGAAAACATTTGTTTTCCACAGGAGTACCCCATTAAGGAGAATAGTTTGCCCTTTGGTGCCAATTATTGGAGGTAAAGTCACTGCTTAAAGCAGACCTGACAGCACAAAAATAGGTAGGTAAGCTCATGGCATGATATTGCTAATCAGCATGCTTCTGGATACATGCATACCTGTTTCACGCTGTGCAAAGTCTGCTGCACAGTGGGAAATACACTGTGCATTCCCTGATGAGCATATACACAGGGCAGCCCTGTGTGTGCAGAGAAGTTTGGGGCCGCATGCGGACCTGCCTCCAAACCTTACTGAACACACAGGACTGCCGCCGAGTAGCCCTGTGTGTATGTGCATCAGAGAATATGCATCATATTTTCAGCTATGCAGCAGATTTTGCGCAGCATGAAATATGTTACATAAGCGCTACGTGGGGCCGTACCCTCAAAGTATAATATCCAAGAAGAATAAGCATGGAAACAGTATATGGGAAGCCCTATAGCATGAGCAGAGCTCGCTTGGTACCTAGGACAAATGCACCCTCTTAGTATATTCCTAAAGTGGGTTTCCAAAGAAAAACTTAGTAAATACTGAGTGATATTGGTAGTTTTTTTAAGAAGTATTCTGACGCAAGTTTACGGAAAACTGACTTTACTGAGGCAGGATAGATGATAAAATCTGTTACAGCTCAGATTTATAACGCCGCTGGTTGTGTCCCACGTCTTACTTACATCAGGCGGCTTGCTCTGTACCATGTCCTGCTTCTGCCTTAGCTGCAGTTTCTGATCTGTCCTCTAGAGGCTGCGCCCGAGCACTGGCTGAGACTTATAGGGCCTGTGTGCACTCCTTATTGGATTCCTAGCCAATTCCTGTCAGGCAGCACCTATAAAACAGCACTCCTCCCTTCCTGTGGTGCCTGAGCAATATTGTAGTTTACTACAGGGAAGGTTCCAGTGTCTGCAGTGGGTTCCAGTGTCTGCAGTGGGTTCCAGCGTCTGCTGTGGGTTCCAGCGTCTGCTGTGGGTTCCAGCGTCTGCTGTGGGTTCCAGCGTCTGCTGTGGGTTCCAGCGTCTGCTGTGGGTTCCAGCGTCTGCAGTGGGTTCCAGCGTCTGCTGTGGGTTCCAGCGTCTGCTGTGGGTTCCAGCGTCTGCTGTGGGTTCCAGCGTCTGCAGTGGGTTCCAGCGTCTGCTGTGGGTTCCAGCGTCTGCAGTGGGTTCCAGCGTCTGCAGTGGGTTCCAGCGTCTGCTGTGGGTTCCAGCGTCTGCAGTGGGTTCCAGCGTCTGCTGTGGGTTCCAGCGTCTGCAGTGGGTTCCAGCGTCTGCTGTGGGTTCCAGCGTCTGCAGTGGGTTCCAGCGTCTGCTGTGGGTTCCAGCGTCTGCTGTGGGTTCCAGCGTCTGCTGTGGGTTCCAGCGTCTGCAGTGGGTTCCAGCGTCTGCTGTGGGTTCCAGCGTCTGCAGTGGGTTCCAGCGTCTGCTGTGGGTTCCAGCGTCTGCTGTGGGTTCCAGCGTCTGCTGTGGGTTCCAGCGTCTGCTGTGGGTTCCAGCGTCTGCAGTGGGTTCCAGCGTCTGCAGTGGGTTCCAGCGTCTGCTGTGGGTTCCAGCGTCTGCAGTGGGTTCCAGCGTCTGCTGTGGGTTCCAGCGTCTGCTGTGGGTTCCAGCGTCTGCAGTGGGTTCCAGCGTCTGCAGTGGGTTCCAGCGTCTGCAGTGGGTTCCAGCGTCTGCAGTGGGTTCCAGCGTCTGCAGTGGGTTCCAGCGTCTGCAGTGGGTTCCAGCGTCTGCTGTGGGTTCCAGCGTCTGCAGTGGGTTCCAGCGTCTGCAGTGGGTTCCAGCGTCTGCTGTGGGTTCCAGCGTCTGCAGTGGGTTCCAGCGTCTGCTGTGGGTTCCAGCGTCTGCAGTGGGTTCCAGCGTCTGCTGTGGGTTCCAGCGTCTGCTGTGGGTTCCAGTGTTCCTGTTTGCTGCACCTGAGCTATCCTGCTTTGCTGTTGTTACACCACCTGCCTGCTATAGTCAGCTAATTCAGCTCTGCTGTGTCTGACGATTGTGCTGTGTATGACTGACTTGCTGTATGGCAACCCACACTAGACTTTAGTTACCTGTATGACTGACTTGAATTGAATCCCCGATTTAGTGCTTACATTCACCTGGGTGCCGGGGTTATTCTTTAGCAGATGCGTGGTTGCAGGATCAGACTTGACGCCTCCTCAGAACACCTCACAGACTCACTTCAGACTTCTCCAAACTGTCCCTCAGCTGAATCTGAACTCAGAACTCCTACCACACTTTATATGGGGCAGATTTTGAGCATTCCCATGGGCAGATAAGTCACATAGTTCACCTCATACACACTCCCTTAACCCCTTAAGGACGCAGCCCTTTTTTGCTTATCTGACCACTGTCACTTTATATATTAATAACTCTTGGATGCTTTTACCTTTCATTCTGGTTCTTTTTTGTATTGTCCACAGTGCTCTCTGCTGACACCTGATGCCCGTATCAGGAACTGTTCAGAGCAGGAGAAATTCCCCATAGTAAACCTATGCTGCTCTGGACAGTTCCTGACACTCGACAGAGGTGTCAGCAGAGAGCACTGTGGACAGCACAAAAAAGAAATTCAAAAAGTAAAGAATTTCCTCTATAGCATGCAGCTGCTAAAAAGTACTAAAAGGATTAAGATTTTTTAATAGAAGTAATTTACAAATCACCAGAGTACCAATTCATTAAAAAAAAAAAGAAAAAAAAAATTTTCCACCGGAGTACCCCTTTAACATAGCGATACATTTTTGTCGTTACCTGCATCTTTTCTTGGGGAAAAATCCCCAAATTTCATGAAAATTTTTAAAATGTTGCATTTTTCTAACTTTGAAACTCTCTGCTTGTAAGTAAAATAGATATTCCAAATAAATTATATATTTATTCACATATACAATGTGTCCACTTTGTTTGCATCATAAAGTTGACAAGTTTTTACCTTTTGAAGACATTAGAGGGCTTCAAAGTTCAGCAGCAACTTTCAAATTTTTAAACGAAAATTAAAAAATCGGAATTTTTCAGGGACCAGTTCAGTTTGAAGTGGATTTGAGGGGCTTTCATGTTAGAAATACCCCATTAATGACCCCATTCTAAAAACTGCACCCCTCAAAGTATTCAAAAGGACATTCAGAAAGTTTGTTAACCCTTTAGTTGTTTCACAGGAATAGCAGCAAAGTGAAGGAGAAAATTCAAAATCTTCATTTTGCACACTTGGATGTTCTTGTAGAGCCATTTTTTTATTTTTACAAGGGGTAAAAGGAGAGAACTACCCCCAAAATTTGTAACCCATTTTCTTTCGAGTAAGGAAATACCCCATATGTGGATGTAAAGTGCTCTTTGGGTGCACTAGAGGGCTCAGAAGGGAAGGAGCGACAATGGGAATTTGGAGAGTGAATTTTGCTGAAATGGTTTTTGGGGGGCATGTCACATTTAGGAAGACTATACAAAATGATGAGGATAGGCACCACAAACATAAGCTGGTGCAGTAAGTGGTTAAGCAGAGACTGTACTAAAAGAAAGGAGGAGTAACCACTATAGAAGACGCACACCAAAAATCATACAGAAAATATACAAATCTTTATTAATACTGATACATAAAGCAGCAACACCAAAATTTTAAACCACTTAAAAACACATACATAAATCAGGTGGAGGGCTGTAGCCCTACAAAACACCTAAGGCCCCCTGCCAGACCAACAATGGTCTCTGGTGGGTGTCCCAACACACAAGGAGGTAGAAAACCTATATCTGTACGGGCAATAAAAAAATGACAATATATCAGAAAATAACCTGAAAATAATCAATAGCCCAATACAGTGGTCCCTCAACATATGATATCTCAACATATGATATTAATTGGTTCCAGGAGAACCATCATATGTTGAAACCATCATATGTCGAGTACATATGTCTATGTAAAAATGGTAATTGGTTCTGGGGCCTCGGAACCATTGTATGTTGAATACATATCTCTATGGGAAACTGCTAATTGGTTCTGGGATGACCATTGTATGTGGAGTGTATGGGGAGTGTTTAACAAACCGGGGTGCCTCCAGCTGTTGCACAACTACAACTCCCAGCATGCATGTACAGCCATTGACTGTCTGGGCATGCTGGGAGTTATAGTTTTGCAACAGCTGGAGGCACACTGATAGGGAACATTGATGTATGGGGTGTATAGTGTGCATATGTATTGTATGTGATGTGTGACATCGCATACAGTACTGTACAGTTCTTTAAATACCTTCAGGGGGGACAGAATGTCCTCCATTACCATCCTGCCGACTACAGCTCTATAGGAAAGGAAGGGGAGGGCAGCCAGCAGCTCATTGGATGCCTGCAGCAAGATGCTCCAGGCTATTGGCTATGGCTGCACTGGGGGGCGGGGCTTACACGGAGCTCTGAGAGGCCATCATATGTTGAAATGATCATATGTCGGGGCCATCATAAGTCGGGGGGTCACTGTACTGTGAAAAAAAGGGGAAAAGATCACTGATCACACATGTAAATGTGTGACCCAGGGATACCTCACCAGGACAGAGGACCACAACAGCTCCACGCGTTCCGCCGCTATCTGCGGCTTCCTCAGGAGTCTCAAGAAAATGAAAAGCATGGGGCAATACCAGTATGTTAGTGGAAAATTATTTTTTTTTTACACTAACAATTCTGGTGTGGACCCCAACTTTTCCTTTTCATATGGGGTAAAAGGAGAAAAAGCCCCCAAAATTTGTAAAGCAAATGCTCCAGAGTACGGAAATACCCCATATGTGGCCCTAAACTGTTTCCTTGAAATATCACAGGGCCCTGAAGTGGGAGAACACCATGCGCATTTGAGGCCTAAATTAGGGGTGGACTCGAATGCAAGCGTTACAATTGGCTCCGCTATCAAAAATATTCTATGCCAGTGGTTCCCAAACAAGGTGCCTCCAGCTGTTGCTAAACTCTGAGCATGCCTGGACAGTCAATGGCTGTCCGGAAATGCTGGGAATTGTTGTTTTGCAACAGCTGGAGGCTCCGTTTTGGAGACACTGCTGTACTATATATTTTTCATTTTTATTGAGGGGGGGAAGGGGGGGGGCAGAGTAAGGGGTGTATATGTAGTGTTTTACCCTTTATATTTTGTGGTGTCCCGGTTCCGTATTGCATACCGTACCTTGGTTGGGGGTCCCCAAAGTCAGAGTTCCTAGGAACTGTGGGGGTCTGCTTCCCTAGTCATCCCCTAGTCACCCCTCACCTAGTTAATATGGTGTTAAATTAAGTGTGTAAATACTGTATATAATATGTTATTACCAGCATAGTGTCGCAGGGCCTTCGGGTCATGTGACTGGGCTTCAGAACTCTATGGTAGGTAAAAGGACCTTTGGTGGTTCATGGGTCATGTGATTACCCATAACACTTTGTAACGGTGAATGACAGATGGTATGGACCAATCCTAAAACGGCCAGCCCCTGCCCATATAAGGGAGCTGCGTCCAATGATTTTTCTCTTTCCTCGTGGGCTGCTGATGAGAAAAGATCTGGGCAGCTGTCATCGGCAATTACTGGGCCAAAGCCTGCTGGCCTCGACCTGAATCAAACAGTGAGTTCTTACAACTTCCCACAAATGCTTGCAGGATCACTGGACCTAAACAAACTCCTAAATCCAGCGGATCTGTGCTTACAAAATCCTACTAAGCAAAAGTCCCAACCATACGTCAATCTCTGCTAAGCTGTATATAGACTTTGTTATAAGGACTGTTCCTGTTATCCCATATTACAGAAAATCTTTAGTAAAGTTTCCGAAAGTTTTCAGCAAAGCTCTGGTTGTGGACATTCCGTTATTCTACATCTTCCAATCGCTTTTGGGAAGGGTGGCGATAGACCAAGCTATACAGTATTAACCCCCACCCTGGCGTCACAACTGACAAGAGTTAATTACACCCTTGATATACTGCATAGCAACACCCCAACTGCCATACACCCCCCAAGGCACCACAATTGTGTTAGTGTAGTGTTTTTAGGGTACATTCACACAGGCGGGGGTTTAAGGTGAGTTTCCCGCTAGGAGTTTGGGTTGCGGCGGAAAATGCGCCACAGCTCAAACTTGAAGCAGGAGACTCACTGTAAACCCCTGTACATTCACATGGGGGGGGGGCAAATCTCCAGCTGTTGCAAAACTACAACTCCCAGCATATACTGACAGACAGTCCATGCTGGTAGTTGTACTTTTGCAACAGCTGGAGGCACACTGGTTGGAAAACCTTTAGTTATGTTCTGTTAACTATCCCAGCATGTAATGATCGCCAAATGGCATGCTGGGAGTTGTAGCTTTGCAACAGCTGGAGGCACGCAACTACAACTCCCAGCATGCCGAGACAGCCTTTTGCTGTTCGTGCATGCTGGGAGTTGTAGTTTTGTAAGATTTTGAGGGCAACGGTTTAGAGACCACCCACAGTGGTCTCCAAACTGTCGCCCTGCAGATGTTGCTTGGCAACTACTCACCTCCTGCAGCAGGATCGCTGCCCGCCGCCCAGTAAGGGACCACCTCCGCCGTCGCTGCTCACATTACAGTTCCCCCGCTCTGGGGAAACCGAACTTTAACCCCCCCTTCTCCCGCCCCCAATCTCCTATTGGTCGGCCGCTTCTGACCGACCAATAGCAGGGATAGGAGGGGTGGCACCCCTGCCACCTCCCTCCTATCCCTTCAGGGGGATCGGGGGTGTCTTGGATACCCACAATCCCCCTTATTTTCGCCCTTGTTTTGTCAATTCAGACCAGCGATTTCGGGCGATCGACGACATGGGGAACCTCAGGCTCCCCCTCAGCGATGTGCAGGGAATGATTTCAGCAGGCATCCTGGTCCGGTCCCCGACTGGCTAGCTGTGGGGACCGAAATTCCTACGTACTTCTTGTATGCCCTGCGTCCTTATGGACTCAGGATGCAGGGCATATGGGTACACCTTGCATCCTGAAGAGATTAACAACAGAGTTTCTAAGGTTTAACAGGCCTAAAGCAACAGGTACACAGAAAATAACAATAAATCAACCATAGCATAACATTAGTAAATATAGAGTCCTGCGTAATGTGGGCTCAAGATGGACACTGAAGGCAACATCTGCCACACAGGATGGGCAGTATGCTATATTCTGTACTGGGTCACCACAAACTCCCCCTCTAATACATAAGCCATCCTCGGCGTAACTTCCTGGAGGGCGGATGTTCCGGAAGTGGCCTAATGGGCCTAGGTAGAACAAATAATAATAGTTCCTGGGGCATTAGTTAAAACGTCCATCTCAGGGCTATGAAGATATTCCTGGAGCATTGGTTAGAATGTCCTTTTCAGGTATGTAAATTGTTGTAAGAGTTCATGTGGCATTTTATACGAATGTCCATACAGACTATAGATGAATGTAACAAAGTCCTTTGTGGTAAAGGAAAGTAACCTTTGTACTAACACTTAACCCTAGTATTACTCATTCTGACATTTCAAGCTTATGAGCATTTTTAATTACTGACAATAACATAAGTATACATGAAACCATAGACAGACTATTTTATTTTTATTTATTTCTGTGTAATGACTAGACGTATTTCTACCCAGATGTCTGTGTTACGGGGCCCATTGGCTTTCTGCTACTTCTCCCCACAACATAAAACTTTAGCGAATACTGATAGTACATCTGTGGTACTGATAACAGTGACTTCCACTTACAGTGCTACTTAAGCTTACAAGGTGCGCTCTCTCTGGCCTCAAACGAACCCTGTACACAGTGGAAAGGACAAATAGTTAACACTGACAAGACATATTTCTTGGTAGATATGGACTGAAGTATAAATATACTGACTAGGAGATAACAGTCCTGACTTGAAACATTTTTATAACTGTACACTAACTATCAGTACACTATATGAATTATATTAATTTCTGACTATTATAAAATGTACTTATTTTACTTTTTTGACTGTACATAAGACTAATGATATTCTAATCAGTCTTAAGGCTATGCAATCCTATTATGGTAATAGACATTTTATTACTGACTTATATATACATTTGTTCTGTTCATTCTCTAAATCTAGCAGGTAATTGTCCCTGAGTAGACTGCTGAGATCTGCGCAACAGAATTGGCTGAAAGAAAGATATTAGACGCAACATAAGTCTACATAAACATTTTTATATACATTTATTACAGTTCTAGCCCATTAGTAGCACATTCCTCAACACCATTCTAAGTATATATATATATATATATATATATTTTTTTTTTTTTTTTTGGACCATTTAAAGGTAAGTTGGCACACTTCTACACCATTTTTGATATTTTTCTTTTTAGGTTTTCTCACTTCGACAACATCCCAGATATTTTATCCTGTGATTTAATGTAGTACCCTATACAAGTTCTAGGTACTATAAGTCTTAAGAAGTTATTGGCCTTAGCCAGATACATACGCTTAAGGATGTGGTTACTGCAAAAGTTCTTGCCAAGTCACCAGACACAGTTTATTCAACGTTGCAAACTGAAAAATAGAGAAAACAAAACAGCACACCATTCACTTTACTTTAGTGAAACAACATTTGTGAAGAAAAGGCACTTTTTGCCATACTAGACTCAATGGGCTGGGAACAGCCATTCCCAGTCTCGACGGTCTCCATTCTTCCTGGGCTCGGACATATAGTGGGGTTCCCTAGCTTGGACTCCCTCTAAGGGGTTGACTGTGGTGTTCCAAGACACCCCGGACAACTGAGAATTGGATATTGTGAGGCTGATGGTTACCACCTATTGTAAAGACACAGCTTGCACCACTGGGGTAGGAACTGTTGGGCTGGCCAAACCTCCACAACAGCAGGAGTAGGCTGGGGCACATCTGGACTGGATACTGCTGCTCCACAACTTTAAGTGTACTTGGGAGCAGTGGCGACCATCTCCGGCAACAGTGGCTCTTTTTCCATACCTCATTTTGTCTTGGGAGGAAGTAGACCGAAGGGATCAGATGGGAAGTAGACAAAGGGGAGATATGTGGGATTCTTAAGACAGGTTACAGCTGCTGCCCATTCCCCTCTTGCACTCTGTACTGAAGTATATTCTAAGATCTCCCTGCTCTCCAGGGAGTGTAGTTGGGAAGGAAGGTAGTCCTGTTTAACAGCACGACAGTTAACCACTACAGTGCCACCATGGAGGAAGTCCATTAAGGCGCCATACTCCCTGACTTTATTGAATTTGACTACCTTGGCTCTTCGCTGGACTAGGGGTTGTTTCTCCAGGCCTAGGGTGTTTCAGCATCCCGATATATACATTTTCTAAGTGCTTGGTGTCCCGCTGCTGTGCTTGTCGCACCTCATACGGAAGTTCTTTGGGATGGTACTCCTGCCTCCTTTGCTCCCTCAACTCTTCCACTATGACAGCCATATGGCCTCACGCTCAGCCCTCTCAGACAAGGCCGCAGGGATTGGGGGGTGCTCCTTTCCAGGCAGTAGGTGCTAATGCATGTACTAGATTACTCGGGGTCATCACGAAACAGCCACTGGGGAAATGGGGGTGACTCTGGATGTGGCGCTGGTTTTGGGACCTGGGATGCTGATTTAGGGCTGAAGGACGTGGATGGGGTAGA
The DNA here is from genome assembly GCF_029499605.1 of Hyla sarda. Classification (NCBI taxonomy): domain Eukaryota; kingdom Metazoa; phylum Chordata; class Amphibia; order Anura; family Hylidae; genus Hyla; species Hyla sarda. Next base: position 41,325,183 of record NC_079200.1, read on the forward strand.
GAACTACGCTTCATTCCTCTGTTGCGATTTCGGCGCAAGATCCCCAGGTCCTGTGGTGTGGAGACAACCGCACCGGTGATTCCCCTCTGGATGACGGTGGAGTTCCGCTGACTGGGGTCACTGGCCAGCTATCGTCGCTTTCGGGGAGCGGGCATCGCTCCTCTACAGGCAACTTCTGTAGACGATCTGACAATGCTTGAAAAGACTTTGGCGGCCACCACTGCAACATCACTGGTGCTGCACGCCATGCTAGAACTCTTGGATACACGATGTTCAGCCATCTTGCAGCTCTCACTTGCTTCCGGTGGTCTGAAGAGGTAGGTCTGCACACTGTCCTTTATAGTGGTCTCCGGCAAAATGGCCACCAGCCGGAAACACATCAGCAGTGCACCCTCTTTGGCCGCCCCTGGGCAACAGGAGGACGGCCCTGTAGGTTCCACCTCGGGTTCGGCAACGCATCTTGATTACCACGCCCAGGGATGCAGACTTTCATGGGCATTCTTTGTGCTCTTTCGCTGACTCCATTAATTCTTGCAGGAGCAGCACAGACTGGATGACACAGCATGGCTTCTGTACGGACTTTACACAGGACTGACACAGACTTGGTTCTTTCACAATGGCCAGCAATAAACTTTTCTTCTCACCCTGTTTCATAAGCGCCTCTTCGCATAAATGCTTTTAAAGTCCCGTACAAAACTGGCGCAGTAATTGTCACACAATTTGTTGCACGATATGTACAAAGTTCAGACTGGGTTTTTTCTTGCATAAGGCACACACCCATATCCTGTTTGTAATGGCAAAAGTTGTGGTGTCGGGTGAGGGTTAAGTGCAATCAACCTTTTTGTGATGCCAGGGCGTGGTTAACCTATACACCACCCAAAGTTAAGCCAGCTTCTCCTGGGCAAGACATGGGGCAATAAGTACTCCGACGCAGGGTTACGGAAAAACTGACTTTACTGAGGCAGGATAGATGATAAAATCCGTTACAGCTCAGATTGGTATAAAGAGAGGTGCGGGGTGAACTTTGGAAGCTTATCAGCTTGCTGGGACTTATAGTTGATTGTGCTGTGTATGACTGACTTGCTGTATGGCAACCCACGCTAGACTTTAGTGACTTGTATGACTAACTTGACTGGCTTTAATTGAATCCCGGGACTTAACCCCTTAAGGACGCAGGACGTAAATGTACGTCCTGGTGAGGTGGTACTTAACGCACCAGGACGTACATTTACATCCTGTGCATAACCGCGGGCATCGGAGCGATGCCCGTGTCATGCGCGGCTGATCCCGGCTGCTGATCGCAGCCAGGGACCCGCCGGCAATGGCCGACGCCCGCGATCTCACGGGCGTCCGCCATTAACCCCTCAGGTGCCGGGATCAATACAGATCCCGGCATCTGCGGCAGTGCGCGATTTGAATGAATGATCGGATCGCCCGCAGAGCTGCTGCGGGGATCCGATCATTCATAATGCTGCACGGAGGTCCCCTCTCCTTCCTCCGTCCGGCTCCCGGCGTCTCCTGCTCTGGTCTGTGATCGAGCAGACCAGAGCAGAAGATGACCGATAATACTGATCTGTTCTATGTCCTATACATAGAACAGATCAGTATTAGCAATCATGGTATTGCTATGAATAGTCCCCTATGGGGACTATTCAAGTGTAAAAAAAAATGTAAAAAAATGTAAAAGTAAAAGTAAAAAAAAAGTGAAAAATCCCCTCCCCCAATAAAAAAGTAAAACGTCAGTTTTTTCCTATTTTACCCCCAAAAAGCGTAAAAACATTTTTTATAGACATATTTGGTATCGCCGCGTGCGTAAATGTCCGAACTATTAAAATAAAATGTTAATGATCCCGTACGGTGAACGGCGAAAAAAAAAAAAAAAGTCCAAAATTCCTACTTTTTTTAATACATTTTATTTAAAAATTTTTTATAAAAAATGTATTAAAAGTTTTTTATATGCAAATGTGGTATCAAAAAAAAGTACAGATCATGGCGCAAAAAATGAGCCCCCATACCACCGCTTATACGGAAAAATTAAAAAGTTAGAGGTCATCAAAATAAAGGGATTATAAACGTACTAATTTGGTTAAAAAGTTTGTGATTTTTTTTAAGCGCAACAATAATATAAAAGCATATAATAATGGGTATCATTTTAATCGTATTGACCCTCAGAATAAAGAACACACGTCATTTTTACCATGAATTGTACGGCGTGAAAACGAAACCTTCCAAAATTAGCAAAATTGCGTTTTTCGTTTTAATTTCCCCACAAAAATAGTGTTTTTTGGTTGCGCCATACATTTTATGATATAATGAGTGATGTCATTACAAAGGACAACTGGTCGCGCAAAAAACAAGCCCTCATACTAGTCTGTGGATGAAAATATAAAAGAGTTATGATTTTTAGAAGGCGAGGAGGAAAAAATGAAAACGTAAAAATTAAATTGTCTGAGTCCTTAAGGCCAAAATGGGCTGAGTCCTTAAGGGGTTAAGGGGTTAAAGGGGTACTCCGGTGTAAACCTTTTTTCTTTTAAATCAACTGGTGGCAGAAAGTTAAACATATTTGTAAATTACTTCTATTAAAAAATCTTAATCCTTCCTGTACTTATTAGCTGCTGAATACTACAGAGGAAATTCTTTTCTTTTTGGAATGCTCTCTGATGACATCACGACCACAGTTCTCTCTGCTGACGTTATTATAATAATAATAACGCTTTATTTATTATTGTCCTTAGTGGGATTTGAACTCAAGTCTCCAGCACTGCAAAGTAGCAGTGCTAACCACTGAGCCACCATGCTACTCTTAGCATACATCTGCTATGCATGGTTGCTAAAATGGACAGAGATGTTAGCAGAGAGCACTGTGTTCATGATGTCATCAGTGTTCCAAAAAGAAAATAATTTCCTCTGTAGCATTCAGCAGCTAATAAGTACTGGAAGGATTAAGATTTTTTAATAGAAGTAATTTACAAATATGTTTAACATTCTGCGACCAGTTGATTTAAAAGAAAAAAGGTTTTCACCGGAGTACCCCTTTAAGTGCTTACCGCTAGGCTTGGCATTCTCCTGGGTGCAGGGGTTATTCTTTAGCAGATGCAGGATTGCAGGATCAGACTTTAGGCCTCCTCAGAACACCTCACAGACTCACTTCAGACTTTCTCCAAACTGTCCCTCAGCTGAATGTGAACTCTGAACTCCTTTCATACTATATATAGGGCATATTTGGAGCATTCCCAATGGGCAGATAAGTCACATGGTTCACCTCATACACACGCCACCAACGACAGGGTTTCTAAGGTTTAACAGGCTTAAAGCAACAGGTACACAGAAAATGACAATAAATTAATCATAGCATAACATAAGTAAATATAGAGTCCTGAAGGCAACATCTGACTCACAGGATGGGCAGTATGCTATATTCTGTACTTGGTCACCACACAAAGATATATATAAATAAACACTACAGAAGCTACCAAATGTATCAGGCATGCAACAAGACAGGGCATATAGGACACAGAGATGAGTCCCAGCTATGGATGCATTTAAATGGACATTGTAGGCAAAGAGTTGCCACTGACTTGTCATTTTTTTGTGACTTCTTGTTATTTTCCACCATAACCTGCGCTAATCCTCCCTCAGCGCTTCGTATGTAGAATCTGCTTTTTAGATTTCCAGTCCTACCCTGAATCATTACCATAGACCCTCTAAAAAAATCCCTGTTTCCCACTAACAAATCCTACTAATCGATCTCTCCTGGGCTGTGTGTACCTTCGTGTCAATCAGACAGGAAATTGGTCCTACTAATTTCTCACCTCATCCCCCTGGGGACTATCTGGGTTATCCGCCTGCCCTCCTTTAACTCACGGACAGCACCATATAGCAAGGTTACTTATAATCCTACTGCACACATTGCTCTCTCCCGCACATATATTAAACTTCCAGATTGATCTGTCTTGCTGCCCCTCCTCCCCCATCTATCTTTTCCCCCTACTGAAATAAAATGATATGTGATTTTTGCTGTATTTGGAATAATAATGCTTATAGGCTTCTGCTCTGTCTCTCTGTTAAATCTTTCTGGTATTTATTCTCCAGTCTATACTAACAGATGAAATGAGACAGACTGCTGCCATTCTCAGAAGTTATACCATGAAGAAGAGGATCATGTTCTGCACTTCACATGTACTGTAATATTATGCTGAATATGCATCATTTTAAGCAGATTTGACAACCCAGATTGTGGGTCCCCATATGATAATCATAGGAATTTTACTGATCAGGTCCCTCTATATAGGGAACTGTAATGCTTTTGCTTGCTTTAGCCCTACCTATGACAGAACAGCAATTATATGTAATAGGAAAGTTGTGATGTGATTTTACGGTGCTTCCAGTGCTCCAGAGCTGAGCAAACCCCATACTCCCCTTTCACTATTGGTTTAACATATAATAACAGGTCTACCTGTAAAGAGTGTTTAGAGAATTTTAATAAACAAGATAACTTGCTTAAAGGAGAACTCCAGCCAAAACTAACTTCTCCTCTATCCACAGTAGCTGACTGCAGGGGGTCCGACCCCTGGGACCCTTAGCGTTCTCCAGAACGGAGCCAGCTCTCGGTGAGGAGCATGTGCTGCAGACAGCACATGTTCCATTCATTTCTTTGGGGCACCAAAGAGACCCAAGTACAGCACTTCCCCGTGCTCCTGTAGAAATGAATGGAGCGCGTGTCGTCTACCAGTAGACAGCACGCGCTCCTCACTGACAGCCAGGGTGCCGTTCCGGCAATCAGCTATTTATCCCCAATTCCCTATCAACCCTAACTATATTGGTAAAAGAACTTTTTCTACAACCACAAATGCTTGTATTATGCAGAATGTACTGTGCTCCCAAAATTGTAGACTCATGGCCTAGTTCTTTAAATTGAACCTGTCACATCGAAAATGCAGTCCTTTCTCCAGGCAGCATGTTATAGATAAGGAGGAGCTGAGGGCTGATGTCGGGTTACGGATAACATCTTTTACTGAGCAGGGTGCAGAGGGTATTACACACACAGTATGGAGAAGAGTAGAAGGGATGCACTGTAACCCTTTGGGAGCCCTGTTGCCTTGCTGGGACTTATGGTGCTTTTCACCCACTTGAATAATACTGACTTTAGACTTGAGATTGAGAGATTTCCCATGCTGGCTAGGGTTCTGACAAGGTTCTATTACTATCACCGCCAGGGCTTGACTCACCGATGTACGGAGGAACATTTGCAGAATGGCGGGGGGCTGACTTGAGAAGATATTTTCTTAGACTTACGTAGATTCTTAGTGTAGATTCACCACACACGACTTCCACCTCCTTTCCACACTGTTGCTTAGACATAACTGAACTCTGAACTTGGGTAACTCCTCCCCCACTACACTATATACTACAGAATTTAGGGTTTCCCATTGGACAGTAGTGTTGAGCAGCATAGGCCATATTCGAATTCGCGAATATTCACGAATATATGGACGAATATTCGTCATATATTCGCGAATATTCGCATATTCGTAATATCCTCGTTTTATTTTCGCATGCGCGAAAATTCGCATAGACAAATATTTGCATGTGCGAAAATTCGCATATGCACATTTTCGCATATGCGAAAATTCGCACGCCAGTCTCACACAGTAGTATTAGAGCCTTCTTTACACCACACAAGCTGGAAGCAGAGAGGGATGATCACTGTGATGTGTACTGTGAAAAAAATAAAAAAAAATAAACGAATATTCGTAATTACGAATATATAGTGCTATATTCGCGAATATTCGTGAATTCGCGAATATGCGATATTCGCGAATAAAATTACACTTCTCCTCTTGCTCTTAAAGGCATAGTACACAGACAACATATTATACAGTGCATATAGAAAATATAATAAAGTGCATTAACACGATGAACACAGACACTTTCACAGTTGGCCCAACACATGTGTAGCAGGCTATCCCGAGGAGATCCTCAGCCCACAGGACAGACTTTGGTGCTGGGACACCTCAAACTCCCCCTCTTAAGAATACCCATCCTTTGCGTCCAGTCCTCGAGGCTGGGGATTGACGAGGGTAGTGCAATGTAACAGTCCCTTTTAGAGGTAGAACAGAGGTCTTTTGTGCAAAGACTGAAGATCCTTCCTTTATGTGGTTGGTGCTTTTGTTGATGACCACTCGAATTTTTGGTTTGATGAAACATTGCCACATATTTTACTTGATAATTAGAGTTATGCTAATAAGGCTAACACTACTGAGTATGGACGGATGAGGACATACTGACATACCACATACACATAACAAATCTTGAAGCTTTTCCTGAGGCTGCAGCATTTTAGTACCAAGGATATCTCTGGAAGGCGGGCCAGAGCTGCAGTAAGTTATCGATCGCTCCCCTGTCCTGTGCCACTGGGCCCATTGGCTTATAGCATCTTCTCCCTGCGACTGTAGAGTAGAGAACACCTCACGTCCACACCTGAGGGACATGACAAGAGACATACAGACTCCTTCTTCAGTGTTAAATTCCAGCCAAGGTATCCCCTTAAATTTCGGAGTAACCTCATGCACGTTAGAAGACAATCAGTACAAACACAATGGAACATTTAGAGAGAATACATCCTCACTGAAAATACATTTCTGACTATAAGACATTTGATTACTGTCTGCCTCTCTGCATTTCACTAACGCCAGCACTGAATAAGACACTAAGACTGAATAAGGCAATATCATACAGTTAAAGGGGTACTCCAGTGGAAAACTTTTTTTTTTTTTTAAATCAACTGGTGCCAGAAAGTTAAACAGATTTGTAAATTACTTCTATTAAAAATTTGTAATCCTTCCAGTACTAATTAGCGACTGTATACTACAGAGGAAGTTCTTTTCTTTTTGGATTTATTTTCTGTCACGACCACACTGCTCTCTGCTGACATCTCTGTCCATGTCAGGAATTGTCCAGAGCAGGAGAAAATCCCCATAGCAAACATATGCTGCTCTGGGAAGTTCCTTAAATGGACAGAAGTGTCAGCAGAGAGCATTGTGGTTGTGACAGAAAGGAAATCCAAATAGAAAAGAATTTCCTCTGTAGTATACAGCCACTAACAAGTACTGGAACGATTACGAATTTTAAACAGAAGTAATTTAAAAATCTGTTTAACTTTCTGGCACCAGTTGATAAAAAAAAAAAAGGTTTTCCACCAGAGTACCCCATTAAAGACTGGATGAGTACATAGCAAGACTATCTAGGTTATACATTTCCTAACCACTAGGCAACCCTGACTAGAACATTTTTGGTATACTTGGAAAGGCACTTTAGTGTTTGGCACCAAACTAGGAAGGTAGAAGAATAGTTAAGAAGTTCACGGTATGGTACCAGGTATACAAGTGTAGTGGTTTCTTCTTGCCAGGCACATTTCTTGAACTTGTTGCAGAACTGAGAACTTGTAAATAATAACAGTAGCAGTCCTGGGGCATTGCTTTTAATGTCCTACACAGGCTGAAGAACGTGCAGCAGATGGAGACCTAGAACAGAAACAACTGGCTTTCTTCGCCTTAAACTGGAACAAAAGGATACTGGTTGGTGTGCATTATTCTGGCTCACTTTCTCTTTGTTTTGTATAGCTCAATAAGGTGGAGGCTGCGGATCCCATTGAGGCAGGCAGCCTCTTTCCTCTTGGTGGGTCAGATGCTTGGGAGGCCTGGCCTCCGCACCAGTCGGTGCGGTGATGCTCTGAATGGACACAGCACCCACCACTGGGGCTGCGGAGGTCATCACGTCCTGCCAAACCTGGGCAACAGGGGGCATGGCGCAGTGACAGGGAGCCTGAGCTTCTTCCGCGGCACAGCAGTCGCAGGGGGAACCATAGCTGGAGACTGGGACCTCCCACTGGATGGTGGCTCCTTCTTGGGCAGGGGGATGAGGTGCTCCTTTATATACTTGAGCAGCCTGGGCTTGTCTCCGGACACCCACCACAGCAATGGGGGTGACTTGGGCCTATCTTGGGGCTCTGGCTTGGGCGGGGCACTAGCGGACACCCTCTCCGGGCTTGAATAGGACAAAGGGGTTGAAAAACTGGCCTCTGGGGGGGGGGGCTCCTGATCTCTTCCCAGGAACCCCATGAACGATAGTGGGGAGAGAGCCGCCCAGGAGATGGTGCCCTTGAGGATACTGGTGTGAAGATGGGACTTCCATCTGCCAGCCTAGTCCCTCAGCAGTTTTCCCCTACTGGTTCCGGTGCGCTTGCTGACATCCTCACTCCATCTTCAGAGACTCTCTCCTCCATCTTCTCTGCGCTGGAACCATGAGGTAAGACTGGGGATCGGAGGTCTGCTGTTCTTTTTATGGCAAGCTCTGCCAACTTATAGTGTTATGGAAAAAGTTCCAGATTATGTAAACTTACACAGTAGTTGTTAAGTGGGTGTTCTTACTCAGTGATTGCCAGCTCTCCCTATATGCACAATAATACACAGATAGCTGTCAGTCACTTTTTAGGTTCCCTTTAAAGGTTTCTCTACTTTGACAATCTTTACACGTTACAAGGGGTACGCAGAGCTCCAGCTTTCTGAACATTTTGTTCAGAACGCTCGGAGCTGGAGGCCGTGATCGTGATGTGACAGCCACGGCCCTCGGGACATCACTCCACGTCCCCTCTATTCATGTCTTTGGGGGGGGGGGGGGCGTCAGCCAACACATATAGACATAAATGGACATAAATGGAGGGGGCGTGACATCACGACCACTGCCGCAGGAACCCGGGAGATCGCGGAGGGCCTCAGCAGCAGGACCCCCACGATCAGACATCTTATCCCCTATCATTTGTATAGGGAATAACATGTCTAGCAGCGGAGTTACCAAGGACAATTCAAGTAATGGGTTGTCTATGTAATGTGAGACAGGATAGGTTCTCCAAAGCAAGAGACACTCTTTGTAATCTCTCTTCATTCTGACAGATAAATTATGGAAGTTTTGCAACAGCTGGAGAGCCACATGGAACACTGTCCTAGAGAGTACTTTCACCCCACAAAGGGAACCATACTACAGGAACCTTAATGCATGCAAATGTTAAATGGGTTATCTAGCATTAGCTACATTTACCTCACGTTTTTTTTTTTTTTTTGTTTGTTTTTTTAACATATGATCGCCGTATCGCCCTATATGGTTTTTATAACCTCATGAAAGAACCCACAACCGGATACATCTAGTTGTTTAAGTTTTTGTATGGGATGACAATGAATATGTTTTTTCATACAGTTGCATACAGTTTTCACATAAAAAAACATTTATGGCAACCATTTGTAAAAAAGTTGATGTGAATGTACCTTAGAAAAAGAGCTGATTTCTTCAAAAAACTGCACCTCATTAGTTTGTGGCCTGGGTGGGGTTTTGCTTCAGTTTCATTGAAGTGAATGGAGCCAAGCTGTGATACCATGTACAACCTGCAGACAGGTGTGGTGCTGTATTTAGTTTTTTTTTAAATAAATTAGCTTTGTTTTCTATTGCTGGATAACCCCTTTAATAGTGATATCTTGTGGTGCCCTTAGAGGTTGTCACTTTCCTTTGAGAGAGTGATCCAGGGGAGGAGATTTTTACCTTTGGAGCTTGATCTATCCCTCCTGGAACCCTCAGTGATCAACTGTAATCTGTGGGAAAACATTGCAGTAAGCATTCACTTTCCCTGTAGCACCACCACAGTGGAAATTAGAGGGGTATTCCGGCCATAGATATCTTATCCCCTTATGCCTGATCGGAGGGGGTACCCCTGGGATCTCTGTGCAGTACCCCGCATTCTGTGCCAGGCTGCTGCTCCAGTCTCGGAAACCTCTGTGTTTCCGGGACTGGAGATGTGACGTCACACCACGCCCCCTCCATTCATGTCTATGAGAAGGGGTGGCGTGGCGTCACGAGGGGGGATGGCGTGGCGTCACGAGGGGGATGGCGTGGCGTCACGTCTCCAGTCTCGGAAACCTCTGTGTTTCTTGGACTGGAGACGTGATGTCACAGAATGCCAGGTGCTGCACGGAGATCGCGGGGGTCCCAGCGGCAGGCCCTCCCTATCCTTTGGATAAGGGATGTGATGACTATGGCCAGAATACCCCTTTAAACATGATACAGTAATCACACAGTGATGTGATACAGGACATGACAGGTCCTCCAGAGCAGGAGATGCTTTTTGTAGCTGCCAACCCCTCTTTTAACTCAGAATTCCCTATTCAAGCATATGACAATGGTTTTTCTAAATTAGAGGACCCCTTTTATACAGTACAACACTAATGAATATGATTATAGCTTCAACTGGCAAAAATGCAACGTCGGCTCAAGACATCAGTGGCCTGATATGCACAAATACATCCCCCTCCATGCATATGACACATATATTGGTATAGTATGCAGTGCGTGACACCCTTCTATATGTGTCCATTAAATGCACAACCTCAATAAAGCCAAAAAATCCTAAGGAATGCAAGATATGACAGAAATCACATGAAGGTGTTAAGAGTATTTGACAGTGACTGAGGACAGATAATGTACAGATGGTGGCAGTGATATGCCAAATTATCACTTTCTAACATGATATGTTAATTAGATAACATTATATGTTAATTAGGTACAAGATATACTTGTCACTTCCTATTTATTCACCCAAACTAAGATATCACATAGCTTCTATATTTATACTAATTTAATCTTATTCATTTGAAACATTTAATTATAGTAAAAGTAAGAAGTGTAGTAGTATCTATATGATAGTGGTTTCCAAACTTTGTCTCTCCAACTGTTGCAAAACTACAACTCCCAGCATGTCCTGATAGCCACAGGCTGTAAGTATCCTATTAGTTGGACCCCTACCTGTTGATCCCCCAGCAATTAGATACTTATCACTTATCCTGTGTATATGGCTGCATGGGGCTAATCCTCACGAGCTCCTATCTCGCCACATGGATTTTGTTCTGTGAGAAAATTTGCTCTGCCGGCTCTGAAGAATATTGTCAAAAAGTTCACTTTAGATCGAATAACTTTGGACCGAAGCAGGTACTCAGCAATAACCCTAAAACTTGTGTATAACACTGCCTTATAGCCATGAAGCCCTGTGTACTCCTGCTGGTCATCTAAGAATGTACCCAAGTACTTATAAATTGGTATTAGGCTCATTTAAAGGAGAATGCAAGCAAAAATTTACTTATCCCCTATCCACAGGACCTCACAGCTTGCTGGATCAATATACTTGTAATTAACTTGACTTGACTCGACTATGTGCAAAACTTGACTAGTTTCAGTGACAGCAGACATAGAGTTGAGACTTACTGGAATGACTGTAGCTTTTGGGGTCTTCCAGATGCTGATCACTTGTACTGAGATCTCTGGTGGTTGCTGTGCTCAGTAAAGACTGTTGGTACAAGAGAGTGAATTGTAATGGTCACCCCTTTATATAGTGGGGGGGGGGCCCCTGAATACAAGTCTATGGGAGGGGGCATGGTGGACATCACGCCCCCTCCCATAGACTTTTATTACAGGGGTGGGGCCGTGACATCACGATGCTCTGTCCCCTGCATCGCTCCGTCATCACGCACAGAGCCAGTGTGCTCTGTAGTCATGATAAAAAGGGAAAGAAGAGCGCTCCATAGCGTAATACCGCAAGGTAAGGGGTCCACAAATACAATGGGTAATGCCCTTACCATAAGCGGTTGTGTAAGCTCACACACAACAGTGGTCAGAGTCGGTGAGAGACAGGTCCAGTCTGCAGCCTTCCCATCCGAGCAAGATAAAGGCAAGAGGAGAGACTTCTAGGTGTGATGGGATTCAATGACGCTGAACAGGAGCAGACACATCAGATAGGACAGAGAATGGCTTTATTAAAACAATGCAACGCGTTTCACCGCGGTGAAATGCGTTTCATTGTTTTAATAAAGCCATTCTCCGTCCTACCTGATGTGTCTGCTCCTGTTCAGCTTCATTGAATCCCATCACCCCTAGAAGTCCCCTCTTGCCACTGTAGTGATGATGTCGGGGGACCGCTGCAGAGAGCGCAGGGGTCCCCAGCGGCGGGACCCCCACAATCAGACATCTTATCCCCTATCATTTGGATAGGGGATAAGATGTCTGGGGTGGAGTACCCCTTTAAGTCTGACCTGATAAGCAAATAGTCCACATACCACCACAATGCAGCTGCTATAGTGCATAATGTAGTTCAGCACTGCTTCTCTGGCCTATCACACACACACACTGTCCCTCACAGAGGTCTTCTGCCTCTGTTCAACCCCCTATACTGCTTCCTAATAGGCTAGGAGCTGAAAGCAAGCCATTATAACTTGAGGTCTTGTGATCTTGCTAGTTTCAAAGCATTTTGAGCTTGCCTGTCATATCTGTGTCCCTAATTCCTCTTCCTATGCTAAAATGGTGCCATGTGGTCCCATCTCTTTTCATATTCTCACATGACCTTGACATTGGTGCCATGTTCCTTGATTTGGCCAAACAAATCAGGCAATATTCGCATTCGAGACAGAGGGAATATTTCCAACACTTCTGAGTGAACCAAGCTTCTACGGGTTCAGTTCGCTCAATACTACTCACTCAGATCATTGCTGTCCACAAAGACCTGCTCTAATAGTAATATCAGAGGGGTCTTTCTTGTCCAGACCACTTACTACCCATACCCGAAGATGATGTTCCTTCTTTGATTGTTATCATTCGGATGGCTATGGAGATAACATAGACTTTAGGTGCGGAATTATGAAATTATTTTCAATAAGGACACAAGACTGTCTTTATTATCAAAGGGGGAAAAGTCACTCTGAAAAGAATCCCTGGTGCCCCTTGGCCATGTTATTAAGCAGTGGGAAAGAAAATAAGGTGTGTGGCCTGATTGTCACCTGTACTATGCTCTGCGTTCCGTCTGTGTACTCTGTGTAATGAAATTCTTTGCTAGACGCTGTTAGAAAATTTATTATCAGGGGAAATCAGACCATGGGGTCGGAGTTAACCACTTTGTTTCCAGCTCATTGACTGTAAGAGCTGAAAAACTGCTATAGTATAGTTGGCTTAGTCATTAAGGGGATTATAGATATGAAATTTAGAAAAATCCCTGTACCTGTGATCAATACTCTCTGGTATGTATCTCCAGTTCTTAGAACCTCCAGAAACACATGAAGCTCTTTTTATAAGTTGCAGCTTTCTACTGTAGGTTTAGTGGGAAGATTATCTCTATAAAAGTCAAAGGAAAGGTTCCAGAATGGTTTTACACCATTATTACTATATGGGAGCAAAGGGATATTTTTACTGTATAAGGGCACAAGGGGCATTATTACTGTATAGAGGCACAGGGGACATTACTACTGTATAGTAGCACTGTGGGGGCATTACACAGGGGGAGTATTAATGAGTGGGGGTACCATTGGAGCATTATTTGTGAATGAGATTACAGTAGGGGCATTATTAGTGAGTGAGAGGAACAATTGGGGCATAATTAGTGAGTGGGGGGTAACAATTGGGGCTTTATTAGTGAGTGGGGGGCACATTATTAGTGAGGACATTATAACAGTATGTTAACCTAATGGGGGCACCATCCTCAGCAAAGATGAGTCACAGAGATACACTATTGTATATAGAAATTATTTAAGTCATGTAGCTATACCTCTGTTTTACATTGCAATGCTGCCCTCAATAAATATATATATATATATATATATATATATATATATATATATAAATATTTTTTTTTGGGGGGGGGGGTTGGGGAACATGGTGTCTCAGATATTTTTACATCCCAACAACCCCCTTTCCAAACTTAAAGGTGTGTCTGTAATATGTCAATGTGAAACTGGTCTAGGTGGAAGAACATCGAGATTCTGTTTACCTTACAGAATATCTATCTATCTATCTATCTATCTATCTATCTATCTATCTATCTATCTATATATATATATATATATAAAACTCAACGTGTGTATATATGTATGTATGTGTGTGTGTGTATGTTCCAGCATCACGTCCAAACCACTAAAGATATTAACATGAAACTTGGCACACATATTACTTATATGTCAACAACAAACCCTTACACCCCCATTTGCCAGGGTCGGGGTTTTTGTTTAAAGTCCCATACAAGTCTAAGGGAAATATATGTTACTGCATAACTTCCAGGCGGCTGGAGATATTACTTGGTCACATGTTACTTATAGACTTGCATTGAGGGGGCAGGGTGTGACGTCACACGGGGGCGGAGTCGTGACGCCACGATCTTCTGTCCCCGTGGTCGGGATGGTATCAGCCTGAGGGCCTCCAGCGGTTCCGGAAGCCGTTACAGGTGGGTGCCGCATGGTAGAATGTGGGGGTCCCTAGCAGCGGGACCCCCACGATCAGACATCTAATCCCCTATACTTTGGATAGGGGATAAGATGTCTAGGGGCGGAGTACCCCTTTAAGGAATGAGCCCTTTTTTGCAATTCTGACCACTGTCACTGTATGCATTAATAACTCTGGGATGCTTTTACAGATTATTCTGATTCCGAGAAAGTTTTTTCATGAAATACTCTACTTTAACACAGTGGTAAATTTTCATCATTACTTGCATCCTTTCTTGATTTAAAAATTTCAAAAATGTCATGAAAATTTTGAAAATTTAGCATTTTTATAACTTTGAAACTCTCTGCTTTTAAGGAAAATTGATATTCCAAATAAATTATATATTGATTCACATATACAATATGTCTACTTTTATATCTGCATCATGAAGTTGACATGTTTTTACTTTTGGAAGACATCAGAGGGCTTCAAAGTTCAGCAGCAATTTTCAAATTTTCCAAAAAAATTTCAAAATCAGAATTTTTCAGGGACCAGTTCAGTTTTGAAGTGTATTAGAAATACCCCATAAATGACCCCCATTATAAAAACTGCACCCCCAAAGTATTCAAAATGACATTCAGAAAGTGTGTTAACCCTTTAGGTGTTTCACAGGAATAGCAGCAAAGTAAAGGAGAAAATTCTAAATCTTCATTTTTTACACTCGCATGTTCTTGTAGACCCAGTTTTTTCAATTTTACAAGTGGTAAAAGGAGAAAAAGACCCCCAATATTTGTAACCCAATTTCTCTCGAGTAAGGAAATACCTTATATGTGGATGTCAAGTGCTCTGTGGGTGCACTACAAGGCTCAGAAGGGAAGGAGCGACAATGGAATTTTAGAGAGTGAGTTTTTCTGAAATGGCTTTTGGGGGGCATGTCACATTTAGGAAGCCCCTATGGTGCCAGAACAGCAAAAAAAAAAAAAAAAACAACAGCAACATGGCATACTATTTTGGAAACTATACCCCCCAAGGAACATAACAAGGGGTCTGCTGAGCCTTAACACCCCACAGGTGTTTGACGACTTTTCGTTAAAGTCGGATGTATAAATGAATTTTTTTTTCACTAAAATGCTGGTTTCCGCCAAATTTTACATTTTTACAAGGGGTTATAGGAGAAAATGCCCCCTCCCCCCCAAATTTGTAACCCCATCTCTTCTGAGTATGGAAATACCCCATGTGTGGACATCAAGTGCACTGTTGGCAAACTACAATGCTCAGAAGAGAAGAAGTCACATTTGGCTATTGGAAAGCAAATTTTGCTGAAATGGTTTTTGGGGGGCATGTTGCATTTAGGAAGCCGCTATGGTGCCAGAACAGCAAAAAAAAACAAAAAAAAAAAACACATGGCATACTATTTTGGAAACTTCTCCCCTCAAGGAATGTAACAAGGGGTACAGTGAGCCTTAACACCCCACAGATGCTTGACAAATTTCTGCTAAAGTTGGACGTGAAAATGAAAAATTAAATTTTTTTCACTAAAATGCTGGTGTTACCCCAAATTTTTTTTTTCACAAGGGGTAAATGGAGAAAAAGCCTCCCAAAATTTGTAACCCATTTTCTTCTGAGTATGGAAATACCCCATATGTGGATGTAAAGTGCTCTGGGAGCAAACTACAATGCTCAGAAGAGAAGGAGCGTGATGGAATAGAAGTCAGGGGCCATGTGTGTTTACAAAGTCCCCCGTGGTGCCAGAACAGTGGATCCCCCCACATGTGACCCCATTTTGAAAACTACACCCCTCACAGAATTTAATAAGGGGTGCCGTTAGTATTTGCACCCCACTGGTTTTTGACAGATCTTTGAAACAGTGGGCTGTGCAAATGAAAAAAAAAATTTCATTTTCACGGACCACTGTTCCAAAAATCTGTCAGGCAGCTGACAGCTGAGGGGCGTAAAGGCTCACTGTAACCCTTATTACATTACGTGAGGGGTGCAGTTTCCAAAATGGGGTCACATGTGGGTGGGGTCCACTGTTCTTGCACTATGGGGGCTTTGTAAACACACATGGCCTTCAATTTCAGACACCTTCTCTTACCAAAGGCCCAATGGCGCTCCTTCTCTTCTGAGCATTGTAGTTCGCCTGCAGAGCACTTTACATCCACATATGGGGTATTTCCATACTCAGAAGAAATGGGGTTACACATTTTGGGGGGCTTTTTTCCTATTCTTCCTTGTGAAAATGAAGAAATGTAGGGTAACACCAGCATTTTAGTGAAAAAAAAAAGTTTTTTTCATTTTCACATCCAACTTTAACGAAAATTTGGCAAACACCTGTGGGGTGTTAAGGCTCACTATACCCCTTGTTACATTCCGTGAGGGGTATAGTTTCCAAAATGGGGTCACATGTGGGTATTTATTGTTTTGCATTTATGTCAGAACCGCTGTAAAATCAGCCACCGCTGTGCAAAACACCAATTTTAGACCTCAAATGTACATGGCACGCTCTGACTTCTGAGCCATCTTGTGCGCCCGCAAAGCACTTTACGCCCACATATGGGGTATTTCCGTACTCAGGAGAAATTGCGTTACAAATTTTGGGGGTCTTTTTTTCCTTTTACCGCTTGTGAAAATTAAAAGTATGGGGCAACACCAGCATGTTAGTGTAAAAAATTATTTTTTTTACACTAACATTCTGGTGTAGACCCCAAGTTTACCTTTTCATAAGGGGTAAAAGCCCCCCAAAATTTGTAAAACAATTTCTCTCGAGTACGGTGATACCCCATATGTGGCCCTAAACTGTTTCCTTGAAATGCGACAGGGCTCAGAAGAGAGAGAGCACCATGCGCATTTGAGGCCTAAATTGGGGATTTGAATCCGCCACAAAAATACCCTACGGCAGTGTTTCCCAAACCGGGTGTCTCCAGCTGTTGCAAAACTCCCAGCATGCCTTGACAGTCAGTGGCTGTCTGGCAATACTGTGAGTTGTTGATTTTAAACAGCTGGAGGCTCCATTTTGAAAACAGTGCCATACAAGACTTTTTTTCTTTTTATTGGGGGGGGGGGGGGGGGGGGACTGTGTAGGGGTATGTGTATATGTAGTGTTTTACTTTTTTATTTGTGTAGTGTAGCGTAGTGTTTTTAGGGTACATTCACACGGGCAGAGGTTTACAGTGAGTTTCTTGCTGGGAGTTTGAGCTGCAACAGAAAATTTGCCGCATCTCAAAGTTGCAGGAGAACTCGCTGTAAACGCTTCACATGGGGGGGGGGGCAAACTTCCAGCTGTTGCAAAACTACAACTCCCAGCATGCACTGACAGACCATACATGCTGGGAGTTGTAGTTATGCAACAGCTGGAGGCTCATTGGTTGCGAAACACTGAGAGTTTGTTACTTAACTCAGTGTTACGCAACCAGTGTGCCTCCAGCTGTTGCAAAACTAGAACTCCCAGCATGTAAAATCTCTCTGCATGCTGGGAGTTGTATTTTTGCAACAGCTGGAGGCACACTGGTTGCAAAGCACTGAGTTAGGTAACGATGTGTCTCCAGCTGTTGCAAAACTGCAACAATCAGCATGCATTGACACATACTACATATCCACATACCCCTACAGCTGTCACGCCCCCTCCCATAGGCTTGCATTGAGGGGGCGGAGCATGACGTCACACAGAGCGGAGCCTTGACGTCACAATATTCCGTCCCCGTGATTGCCAGTAATCAGACTCGGAGCGAAAACGCTCTGGGGACTGATTCTAACGGGGTGCTGCGTGCAAGATCACGGGGGTCCCCAGTGGCCCCCGCTGGACCCCCACGATCAGGCATCTTATCCCCTATCCTTTGAATAGGGGATAAGATGTCTTAGCGCCGGAGTACCCCTTTAAGGGCTTGCTGTGACTTGTAGTAGAGGTGGACAATTTAGTGCAGGTCACATTGACACGCCAGATGACTTTGACTAGACTGACTTGTAACTGACAAGACTGTCACTGTGGCTTACTTGCAGGTTTGTAGCTGGTGTCTGCAGACTGGACTTGGGGCCTCCTATGACTCTGGACACACACTTAGGCTCAACTTGACTGGACCTCAGAAGGAAGCAAAAGTGAGTGCATAGGCTCCACCCAGGGCTTATATGGGGACGCTCTGGTGGGGTCCCATTGGTCACCCCTAGGTCACCTGGTTATTGTGGTGTTGCCACCCCGTGCTCCTGCTAGGGTGACCACATGTCCCGGATTGCCCGGAACAGTCCCGCATTTGGAGAGTCTGTCCCGGGTCCCGATCACCCTCATTCCGGGACAATGCAGTGTCCCGGAATGATCTGAGCCCATGAGCCGCCGTCCGTGGGGGAATAGGAAGCCCCGTCCCCGGAGCTGCTGGAGAGCGGCAGCCACGGATATGATCTGTACTCCGGCGTATACGGGTGTGTGTGATCCGTCCACCCCACTTGTTTGTGCTGTATACACAGGGAACATGAACCACAGAGCGTGAGGTCGGCCTGCAGAGGGCGCTGCATTGACAGGTGTGTAGTATGCACTATCCTTGTGCCCCAGGTTTTTATTATACAGGAGGTGGTCTGTGTGTATATAGAGGGGGCACTATTATACAGGGTGTGGTGTGTGTATATAGAGGGGGCACTATTATACAGGGTGTGGTGTGTGTATATAGAGGGGGCACTATTATACAGGGTGTGGTGTGTGTGTATATAGAGGGGGCACTTGTATACAGGAGGTGGTGTGTGTATGTAGAGGGGGCACTAGTATACAGAAGGTGGTGTGTGTATGTAGAGGGGGCACTAGTATACAGGGTGTGGTGTGTGTATATAGAGGGGGCACTATTATACAGGGTGGTCTGTGTGTGTATATAGAGGGGGCACTATTATACAGGGTGTGGTGTGTGTATATAGAGGGGGCCCTATTATACAGGAGGTGGTGTGTGTATGTAGAGGGGGCACTAGTATACAGGGGGTGGTGTGTGTATGTAGAGGGGGCACTAGTATACAGGGGGTGGTGTGTGTATGTAGAGGGGGCACTAGTATACAGGAGGTGGTGTGTGTATGTAGAGGGGGCACTAGTATACAGGAGGTGGTGTGTGTATGTAGAGGGGGCACTAGTATACAGGAGGTGGTGTGTGTATGTAGAGGGGGCACTAGTATACAGGAGGTGGTGTGTGTATATAGAGGGGGCACTAGTATACAGGGTGTGGTGTGTGTATATAGAGGGGGCACTATTATACAGGAGTTGGTGTGTGTATGTAGAGGGGGCACTATTATACAGGAGGTGGTGGGTGTATATAGAGGGGGCACTAGTATACAGGGGGTGGTGTATGTATGTAGAGGGGGCACTAGTATACAGGGGGTGGTGTATGTATATAGAGGGGGCACTAGTATACAGGGGGTGGTGTATGTATGTAGAGGGGGCACTAGTATACAGGAGGTGGTGTGTGTGAGTATAGAGGGGGCACTAGTATACAGGGGGTGGTGTATGTATGTAGAGGGGGCACTAGTATACAGGGGGTGGTGTATGTATATAGAGGGGGCACTAGTATACAGGGGGTGGTGTATGTATATAGAGGGGGCACTAGTATACAGGGGGTGGTGTATGTATGTAGAGGGGGCACTAGTATACAGGAGGTGGTGTGTGTGAGTATAGAGGGGGGGGGGGCACTGTTCTTTAATGCAACTTGTTTTGTTTTCTATTTCTTTAGAGATATCTAAGTAGCCAGTTGAAGTGTGCAGAAATACTGAAAAATACACAGGCAGATATGTTTTTGCCAGTCTCACGTATAAGTTTGACGAAATGCACTTGTGAAAGTAACTGTCCCTGAATGGCAGTTAGGAAATGTGGTCACCCTAGCTCCTGCTGTCCTGTCAGGCAGAGGCAGCTCTCTAATTAGGCAATTTAGGTGGCCGCCTAAGGCCTCGCGCTGAAAGGGGCCTCGCGGCCGCCTAAATCGTGTAGTTAGAGCAGTGATTTTGGCGACAGGGGTGGGAAGGGAAGCCTGCGTGCACACTGCGCACACAGCGTCCTCCTGCGTCCCCTGCGTGAACCTCCCCCTTGCGGCGCAGTGAGCCGAAATTGGTGCCCGACGGCGGAGCGAGCTGCATTTGCGCCAGACTGCCGTGGAACTACAAGCTGCGCGGGCCGGTGTGAGGTGAGATTTCCGAAGGTACCGTATCCTTTCCACCCCCCTGTTACCCCTTCTCAACCCTGTCCAAACCCCCCCACCGTCACCCAGGTCCACCCTCTGCACCCCCCCACCCGTCACACATGTCCACCCCCCCTGTCATCCATGTCCGCCTTGACTACCTCCATGTCTAGCCCCCCCTCAAACCCCCGCCAGCCCAGTGTTTCCCAACCAGGATGCCTCCAGCTGTTGCAAAACTACAACTCCCAGCATGCCCAGACAGCCTAAGTCTGTCCAGGCATGATGGGAGTTGTAGTTTTGCAACAGCTGGAGGCACCCTGGTTGGGAAACACCGATCCAGTCCATACTCATCCCACACCATGGCCAGTTAGGATGTCAGGTGTGTACACTATCCGTAATAATGTTATAAAACATGTCCACCCCCCTGTCACCCATGTCCACCCCCCCTGTCACCCATGTCCACCCCCCCTGTCACCCCTGTTCACCCCCCCGTCACCCCTGTTCACCCCCCCTGTCACCCCTGTTCACTCCCCCTGTCACTCCTGTTCACCCCCCCTGTCACCCATGTCCACCCCCCTGTCACCCCTGTTCACCCCCCTGTCACCCCTGTTCACCCCCCTATCACTCATGTCCACCCCCGTCACCCATGTTTAACCCCTGTCACCCCTGTTCACCCCCCTGTTCACCCCCTGCCACCCGTTCACCCCCCCCCCCCCGCCACCCCTGTTCACCCCCGTCACCCCTGTTCACCCTCTGTCACCCGTGTCCACCCCCTGCCACCCCTGTTCACCCCCCTCTCACCCGTGTCCACCCCATGTCACCCATGTCCAGCCCCCCTGTCATCCATGTCCACCCCCCCCCGTCACCCCTGTTCACCCTCCTGTCATCCCTGTCACCCATGTCCTCCCCCTGTCACCCATGTCCACCCCCCCTGTCACCCATGTCCACTCCCCTGTCACCCATGTCCACCCCCTGTCACCCATGTTCACCCTCCTGTCACCCATGTTCCCCCTCCTGTCATCCCTGTCACCCATGTTCAACCCCCCCCTGTCATCCCTGTCACCCATGTCCTCCCCCCTGTCACCCATGTCCTCCCCCCTGTCATCCCTGTCACCCATGTCCTCCCCCCTGTTACCCATGTCCTCCCCCCTGTCACCCATGTCCTCCCCCGTCACCCATGTCCACCACCCATGTCCACCCCCCTGTCATCCCTGTTCACCCTCCTGTCATCCATGTCCACCCCCCCCCATCCAACCCTCTGTCACCCCTGTCCATCCCTGTCACCCATGTTCACCCTCCATTGTCCACCCCCCTGACCACATCCTTATCACCCATGTCCATCCCCTATTCACCCTTCTGTCACCCCTGTCCACCCCTCTGTTACCACCTTGTCACTCCTGTCCACCCCTCTGTCACCCCCCTATGCCCCCGTCACCCATGTTCACTCTTCTACACCCATCTGTCACCCTTGTACACCTCCCTACATCCCTCTGTACACTCCTCTACAACCCTCTGTCACCCATGTACACTTCTCTACACCCCTCTGTCACCCATGTACACCCCTCTGTCACCCGTGTACACTCCTCTACACCCCTCTGTCACCCATGTACACTCCTCTACACCCCTCTGTCACCCATGTACACTCCTCTACACCCCTCTGTCACCCATGTACACTCCTCTACACCCCTCTGTCACCCATGTACACTCCTCTACACCCCTCTGTCACCTATGTACACTTCTCTACACCCCTCTGCCACCCATGTTCACCCCTCTGTCACCCATGTACACTCCTCTACACCCCTCTGTCACCTATGTACACTTCTCTACACCCCTCTGCCACCCATGTTCACCCCTCTGTCACCCATGTACACTCCTCTACACCCCTCTGTCACCCATGTACACTCCTCTACACCCCTCTGTCACCCATGTACACTCCTCTACACCCCTCTGTCACCCATGTTCACCCTCCTGTCATCCCTGTCACCCATGTCCTCCCCCTGTCACCCATGTCCACCCCCCCTGTCACCCATGTCCACTCCCCTGTCACCCATGTCCACCCCCTGTCACCCATGTTCACCCTCCTGTCACCCATGTTCCCCCTCCTGTCATCCCTGTCACCCATGTTCAACCCCCCCCTGTCATCCCTGTCACCCATGTCCTCCCCCCTGTCACCCATGTCCTCCCCCCTGTCATCCCTGTCACCCATGTCCTCCCCCCTGTTACCCATGTCCTCCCCCCTGTCACCCATGTCCTCCCCCGTCACCCATGTCCACCACCCATGTCCACCCCCCTGTCATCCCTGTTCACCCTCCTGTCATCCATGTCCACCCCCCCATCCAACCCTCTGTCACCCCTGTCCATCCCTGTCACCCATGTTCACCCTCCATTGTCCACCCCCCTGACCACATCCTTATCACCCATGTCCATCCCCTATTCACCCCTCTGTCACCCCTGTCCACCCCTCTGTTACCACCTTGTCACTCCTGTCCACCCCTCTGTCACCCCCCTATGCCCCCGTCACCCATGTTCACTCTTCTACACCCATCTATCACCCTTGTACACCTCCCTACATCCCTCTGTACACTCCTCTTCAACCCTCTGTCACCCATGTACACTTCTCTACACCCCTCTGTCACCCATGTACACCCCTCTGTCATCCGTGTACACTCCTCTACACCCCTCTGTCACCTATGTACACTTCTCTACACCCCTCTGCCACACATGTACACCCCTCTGTCACCCATGTACACTCCTCTACACCCCTCTGTCACCCATGTACACTCCTCTACACCCCTCTGTCACCCATGTACACTCCTCTACACCCCTCTGTCACCCATGTACACTCCTCTACACCCCTCTGTCACCCATGTACACTCCTCTACACCCCTCTGTCACCTATGTACACTTCTCTACACCGCTCTGCCACCCATGTACACCCCTCTGTCACCCATGTACACTCCTCTACACCCCTCTGTCACCCATGTACACTCCTCTACACCCCTCTGTCACCCATGTACACTCCTCTACACCCCTCTGTCACCCATGTACACTCCTCTACAACCCTCTGTCACCCATGTACACTCCTCTACACCCCTCTGTCACCCATGTACACCCCTCTGTCACCCATGTACACCCCTCTGTCACCCATGTACACCCCGCTACACCCTTCTGTCACCCATGTACACTCCTCTACACCCCTCTGTCACCTATGTACACTTCTCTACACCCCTCTGCCACACATGTACACCCCTCTGTCACCCATGTACACTCCTCTACACCCCTCTGTCACCAATGTACACTCCTCTACACCCCTCTGTCACCCATGTACACTGCTCTACACCCCTCTGTCACCCATGTACACTCCTCTACACCTCTCTGTCACCCATGTACACTCCTACACCCCTCTGTCATCCATGTACACTCCTCTACACCCCTCTGTCACCCATGTACACTCCTCTACACCCCTCTGTCACCCATGTACACTCCTCTACACCGCTCTGTACACTCCTCTACACCCCTCTGTCACCCATGTACACTCCTCTACACCCCTCTGTACACCCCTCTGTCACCCATGTACACTCCTCTATACTCCTCTACACCCCTCTGTCACCCATGTACACTCCTCTATACTCCTCTACACCCCTCTGTCACCCATGTACACTCCTCTACAACCCTCTGTCACCCATGTACACTCCTCTACACCCCTCTGTCACCCATGTACACCCCTCTGTCACCCATGTACACCCCTCTGTCACCCATGTACACCCCGCTACACCCCTCTGTCACCCATGTACACTCCTCTACACCCCTCTGTCACCTATGTACACTTCTCTACACCCCTCTGCCACACATGTACACCCCTCTGTCACCCATGTACACTCCTCTACACCCCTCTGTCACCAATGTACACTCCTCTACACCCCTCTGTCACCCATGTACACTGCTCTACACCCCTCTGTCACCCATGTACACTCCTCTACACCTCTCTGTCACCCATGTACACTCCTACACCCCTCTGTCATCCATGTACACTCCTCTACACCCCTCTGTCACCCATGTACACTCCTCTACACCCCTCTGTCACCCATGTACACTCCTCTACACCCCTCTGTACACTCCTCTACACCCCTCTGTCACCCATGTGCACTCCTCTACACCCCTCTGTACACCCCTCTGTCACCCATGTACACTCCTCTATACTCCTCTACACCCCTCTGTCACCCATGTACACTCCTCTATACTCCTCTACACCCCTCTGTCACCCATGTACACTTCTCTATACTCCTCTACACCCCTCTGTCACCCATGTACACTCCTCTACACCCCTCTGTCACCCATGTACACTCCTCTATACCCCTCTGTCACCCATGTACACTCCTCTACACTCCTCTGTCACCCATGTACACCCCTCTGTCACCCATGTACACTCCTCTACACCCCTCTGTCACCCATGTACACTCCTCTACACCCCTCTGTCACCCATGTACACTGCTCTACACCCCTCTGTCACCCATGTACACTCCTCTACACCCCTCTGTACAACCCTCTACACCCCTCTGTACAACCCTCTACACTCCTCTACACCCCTCTGTACACCCCTCTGTCACCCATGTACACTCCTCTATACTCCTCTACACCCCTCTGTCACCCATGTACACTCCTCTATACTCCTCTACACCCCTCTGTCACCCATGTACACTTCTCTATACTCCTCTACACCCGTCTGTCACCCATGTACACTCCTCTACACCCCTCTGTCACCCATGTACACTCCTCTATACCCCTCTGTCACCCATGTACACTCCTCTACACCCCTCTGTCACCCATGTACACTCCTCTATACCCCTCTGTCACCCATGTACACTCCTCTACACCCCTCTGTACAACCCTCTACACACCTCTGTACAACCCTCTACACCCCTCTGTCACCCATGTACACTCCTCTACACCCCTCTGTCACCCATGTACACCCCTCTGTCACCCATGTACACCCCGCTACACCCCTCTGTCACCCATGTACACTTCTCTACACCCCTCTGTCACCTATGTACACTTCTCTACACCCCTCTGCCACCCATGTACACCCCTCTGTCACCCATGTACACTCCTCTACACCCCTGTCACCCATGTACACTCCTCTACACCCCTCTGTCACCCATGTACACTGCTCTACACCCCTCTGTCACCCATGTACACTCCTCTACACCTCTCTGTCACCCATGTACACTCCTACACCCCTCTGTCATCCATGTACACTCCTCTACACCCCTCTGTCACCCATGTACACTCCTCTACACCCCTCTGTCACCCATGTACACTCCTCTACACCCCTCTGTACACTCCTCTACACCCCTCTGTCACCCATGTACACTCCTCTACACCCCTCTGTACACCCCTCTGTCACCCATGTACACTCCTCTATACTCCTCTACACCCCTCTGTCACCCATGTACACTTCTCTATACTCCTCTACACCCCTCTGTCACCCATGTACACTCCTCTATACCCCTCTGTCACCCATGTACACTCCTCTACACCCCTCTGTCACTCATGTACACTCCTCTATACCCCTCTGTCACCCATGTACACTCCTCTACACCCCTCTGTACAACCCTCTACACCCCTCTGTACAACCCTCTACACTCCTCTACACCCCTCTGTACACCCCTCTGTCACCCATGTACACTCCTCTATACTCCTCTACACCCCTCTGTCACCCATGTACACTTCTCTTTACTCCTCTACACCCCTCTGTCACCCATATACACTCCTCTACACCCCTCTGTCACCCATGTACACTCCTCTATACCCCTCTGTCACCCATGTACACTCCTCTACACCCCTCTGTCACCCATGTACACTCCTCTACACACGTGTCACCCATGTACACTCCTCTACACCCATCTGTCACCCATGTACACTCCTCTACACCCCTCTGTCACCCATGTACACTCCTCTACACCCCTCTGTCACTCATGTACACTCCTCTATACCCCTCTGTCACCCATGTACACTCCTCTACACCCCTCTGTACAACCCTCTACACCCCTCTGTACAACCCTCTATACTCCTCTACACCCCTCTGTACACCCCTCTGTCACCCATGTACACTCCTCTATACTCCTCTACACCCCTCTGTCACCCATGTACACTCCTCTATACTCCTCTACACCCCTCTGTCACCCATGTACACTTCTCTATACTCCTCTACACCCCTCTGTCACCCATGTACACTCCTCTACACCCCTCTGTCACCCATGTACACTTCTCTATACTCCTCTACACCCCTCTGTCACCCATGTACACTCCTCTATACCCCTCTGTCACCCATGTACACTCCTCTACACCCCTCTGTCACCCATGTACACTCCTCTATACCCCTCTGTCACCCATGTACACTCCTCTACACCCCTCTGTACAACCCTCTACACCCCTCTGTACAACCCTCTACACCCCTCTGTCACCCATGTACACTCTTCTACACCCCACTGTCACCCATGGAAAAAAAAAAAAGTTCGGCGCCTAATAGGTTTGTTTTGCAGGTTTAACGGTGAAGAATTGTGTGTGGAAGAAATCGTGATGATGGCCCAGACCAAATAGAGAACAGAAGGCAACGATGCAAATTAGAGAATGCGTCATTTGTGAGTTGCTGTATAAAGCAGCACCTTAAACTACATACCCACTGATAAATAGATATAGTGCATTGCGTTTTTTTTTTAATCGCATTTGGGGGCCTCAGATATATTTTTGCCTAAGGCCTCAAAAAGTCTAGAGCCGCCTCTGCTGTCAGGTAGCCTCCTTCAGTGTCCCCAAGGCCCCGTGCACTTGTTTCCCCATTGTAAATATGTTTTATAATAAAAAGTGGTTTATAATATAAAATGTAATGTTGCTTTAAGAGTTATACCATGTGATATGTCATGTGATTGTTACCCATGCGGTACCAGTGACCAGGTGATCCCAAGAGTGACCTATGGGCTCCCTACTAGTCTCCCCCCTGGGTGGAGCTTCTCTCTTTTTGAGCTCTGCTCTTCTGCTAAGCTGAGGTCCAGTGCAGTCTTGTCTAGTGTGTGTGTCCAGAGTGTTAGAGACCTCAAAGTCCAGTCCTGCAGCCACCATCAAGTCAAGTAAGATAAAGTCACAGCTTTATGAATCAAGTCAAGTCAGTTCCTGTCATCTGTCAAGTCAGCGTGGTCTGCATTCAATCGTCCAGTCCTACTACAAGTCCCAGCAAGCCCTTAACCTGTTGGGGACGAAGGGCGTATGCATACGCCCTTGCGTCCTGGTACTTAAAGGGGTACTCATGTGCTTACACATCTTATCCCCTATCCAAAGGATAGGGGATAAGATGCCTTATCGCGGGAGTCCCGCAGCTGGGGACGCCCTTGATCATGCACGCGGCACCCCGCGTGTAATCAGTCCCCGGAGTGTGTTCGCTCCGGGTCTGACTACGGTCGACCGCATGGCCGCCGGCATGTGACGTCACGCCTCCGCCCCTGTGTGACGTCACGCTCCGCCCCTCATTGCAAGCTTACGGGAAGGGCGTGATACCTATCACACCCCCTCTCGTAGGCTTGCATTGAGGGGCAAAGCGTGATGTCACACGGGGGTGGAGGTGTGACGTCACACGCCGCCGGCCCTGCGGTCGCCGGTAATCGGACCCGGAGCGAACACGCTCCGGGGACTGATTACAAACGGGGTTCCCCCGTGCATGATCCCGGGCGTCCCCAGCGGCGGGACTCCCGCGATCAGGCATCTTATCCCCTATGCTTTGAATAGGGGATAAGATGTCTAAGCACCGGAGTACCCCTTTAAGGACGAAGGGCATATCTATACGCCCGTGGGAATTTCGGTCCCCTCCGGCGGGGAACGGACCGGGGTGACTGCTGATATCGATTATGGATTATCGATCTATGGTGACCCGGTGACCCGGAATAGAAGGGGGATGGCGGTTGTCTAAGACACCTATGATCCCCCTGAAGGGATAGGAGTGAGGTGGCACGTCAGAAGCGATGTCCAATATCAGATCGGGGGCGGCTGGGTTAACTTTCGTTTTCCCCGTCCTGCTCACCCACAATAGGCGGGGCAGAACGGGGAACTGAAGGGGACCGGGCGCCGAAGATCCACTTATCCGTCCGGAGGCCTCGGGCGACGGTGAACGGCGGGCGGCGATGTCGTGCAGAAGAAGAGGACAGCTCCCTCGATCCTACGGAAGCAAACAGCTGTCTCAGCATGCTGGGAGTTGTAGTTGCGTACCTCCAGTTGTTGCATAACTACATCTCCCAGCATGCCCTTCGGCGATCAGTACATGCTGGGAGTTGTAGTTTTGCAACAGCTGGAGGCACACTGGTTTAAAAATACCGAGTTAGGTAACAGAACCTAACTGAAGGTTTTCCAACCAGTGTGCCTCCAGCTGTTGCAAAAGTACAACTCCCAGCATGCACAGTCTGTCGGTACATGCTGGGAGTTGTAGTTTTGAAACAGCTGGAGGTTCCCCCCCCCCCCCCCATGTGAACGTACAGGGTACATTCACACAGACAGGTTTACAGTAAGTTTTGTGCTTCAAGTTTGGGCTGTGGCAAATTTTTCGCCGCAGCGCAAACTCCTAGCGGGAAACTCACTGTAAACCTCCACCTGTGTGAATGTACCCTAAAAACACTACACTAACACATAATAAAGGGTAAAACACTACATATACACCCCTTACACTGTCCCCCCCCCCCCCCCAATAAAAATGAAAAACGTATTGTATGGCAGTGTTTCCAAAATGAAGCCTCCAGCTGTTGCAAAACAACAACTCCCAGCATTTCTGGACAGCCACTGACTGTCCAGGCATGCTGGGAGTTTAGCAACAGCTGGGGGCCCCCTGTTTGGGAATCACTGGGGTAGAATACCCCTATGTCCACCCCTATGCAATCCCTAATTTAGTCCTCAAATGCACATGGCGCTCTCTCAATTCAGAGCCCTGTCGTATTTCAAGGAAACAGTTTAGGGCCACATATGGGGTATTTCCGTAATCGGGAGAAATTGCACTACACATTTTGGGGGGCTTTTTCTCCTTTTACCCCTTATGAAAAGGAAAAGTTGGGGGCTACACCAGCCTGTTAGTGTAAAAAAATAAAAAATGTTACACTAACATGCTGGTGTTGCCCCATACTTTTTATTTTCACAAGTAGTAAAAGGAAAAAAACACCCCCAAAATTTGTAACGCAATTTCTCCTGAGTATGGAAATACCCCATATGTGGGCGTAAAATGCTCTGCGGGCGCACAACAAGGCTCAGGAGTGAGAGCGCATTATGTACATTTGAGGCCTAAATTGGTGATTTGCACAGGGGTGGCAGATTTTACAGCGGTTCTGACATAAACGCAAAAACATAAATATCCACATGTGACCCCATTTTGGAAACTACACCCCTAATGGAACATGACAAGGGGTATAGTGAGCCTTAATGCCCCAAAGGTGTTTGACGAATTTTCATTAAATTTGGATGGGAAAATGAAAAAAAAAATGTTTTCACTAAAAGGCTGGTGTTACCCAAAATTTTTCATTTTCACAAGGGAAAATAGGAAAAAAGCCCCCCAAAATTTGTAACCCCATTTCTTCTGAGTAAGAACATATCCCATATGTGGATGTCAAGTGCTCTGCTGGCGCTCTACAATGCTCAGAAGAGAAGGAGCACCATTGGGATTTTGAAGAAAAAATGTGTCCGGAATTGAAGGCCACGTGTGTTTACAAAGCTCCCATAGTGCCAGAACAATGGACCCCCCACATGTGACCCCATTTTGGAAACTACACACCTCATGTAATGTATTAAAGGGTGCAGTGAGCATTTACGCCCCACAGGTGTCTGACAGATTTTTGGAGCAGTGGCCTGTGAAAATGAAAAATTTTATTTTTCATTTGCACAGGCCACTGTTCCAAAGATCTGTCAAACGCCAGTGAGGTGTAAATACTCACTGCGCCCCTTATTAAATTCTGTGAGAAGTGTAGTTTCCAAAATGGGGTCACATGTGGGGGGGGTCCACGGTTCTGGCACCACGGGGGGGCTTTGTAAACGCACCTGCGGGGTGTTAAGGCTCACTGGAGTCTACAAGAACATGCAAGTGTAAAAAATGAAGATTTTGAAATTTTCTCCTTCACTTTGCTGCTATTCCTGTGAAACACCTAAAGGGTTAAACTTACTCAATGTCATTTTGGATACTTTGAGGGGTGCAGTTTTTATAATTGGGTCATTTGTGGGGTATTTCTAATTTTAAGGCCCTTCAAATCCACTTCAAAACTGAACTGGTTCCTGAAAAATTCGGATAATCGGAAAATTGCTGCTGAACTTTGAAGCCCTCTGATATCTTCCTAAAGTAAAAACATGTAAACTTTATGATGCAAACATAAAGTAGACATATTGTATATGTGAATAAATATATAATTTATTTGGAATGTCTATTTTCCTTACAAGCAGAGAGCTTCAAAGTTAGAAAAATGTAAAATGTTTTAATTTTTCACCAAGAAATAATGCAAGTATAGATGAAAATTTACCACTACCATAAAGTAGAATATGTCACGAAAAAACAATCTCGGAATCAAATTTATAAGTAAAAGCATCCCAGAGTTATAAATGCTCAAATGACAGTGGTCAGATTTGCAAAAAATGCTCCCGTCCTTAGGGTCATAATGGGCTCCATCCCCACGGGGTTAAGGTCTTTGCATCACTGGTCACCTCCTTGGGCCCTGGCTGAACTGTATAGAATTTACCATCTGTCTACCCTCAGTAAAGCTACCGTTGTCCTTAACTTGGCGTCGGAATCTTTATTGCCCCCGTGCTTAGCCCAGGATCCAGCAGTATACCTTCTAAGGGTTTTAGGATAAACCACGCCCTGGCGTCACCAATACAAGGGGTTATTGCCATCTGCCCCTATATCTGCACTCATCACACCCCGCTACCACAATAATATATAATTTGTTCTTGCTTTAAGAAATGTACCATGTGATTGTTACCCAGGAGGTACCAGTGACCAGGTGATCCCAAGGGTGACCTATGAGCTCCCTGCTAGTCTCCCCCATATAAGCCCTGGGTGGAGATTCTCTTTGAGCTCTGCTCTTTCTGCTAAGCTGAGGTCCAGTCAAGTCGGGTCCTAGTGTGTGTGTCCAGAGTCATTAGAGGCCTCAAGTCAAGTCTGCAGCCACAGTCAATTGCAAGTAAGCTACAGTCACAACTTTGTCAGTCATCAGTCTAGTCAAGCCAGTCCCTGTCAGCAACTGTCAAGTCAGCATGGCCTGCATTAAATTGTCAAGTCCAACTACAAGTCCCGGGAAGCCCTTAAGGTCTCTGAGTCACTGGTCACCTCCGTGGGCCCTGGCTGAATTGTATAGACTTTACCATCTGTCTACCCTCAGTAAAGCTACAGTTATCCGTAACTTGGCGTCAGATTCTTTATTGCCCTCGTGCCTAGCCCAGGATCTAGTGGTATACCTTCGGGTGGTATTGAAGATAAACCACACCCTGGCGTCACGAATATAAGGGTTAATGCCATCTGCCCTCATCACACCCAGTTACCACATAGGCATTGTGTAATGCTTAATTTCTCCACTGGTGGCGCTGCAGAGAAATTGAACACTAGGTTTCTCTATAGATTGCAGATGATCACTTGGGATCCCAGCCAGGGACCATTTTTTTTTCTCAGCCTATGGTCAAGGGACCCTTCTAACAAATATAAAAATTGGGGAATTCCTTTAAGGGCCAAATGCCTCACAGTCCGCATTTTGTAGGGTAGTGAGCTCCAACACCCTGTCATGGCCCACTCTATGGTCATGCTCACACGTCTGAAATATCCGTGCAGAATTCCACATTGGAAGTTCGTTGAAGATTTCGCAGCAGCAGAGTCCCATTGTATTCAATGGGATTTAGCTGCACTGTGCACATGCCGGAATTTCCGCGCCAGATGTTTCGGCATGGAAAGTGCAATTTCCGTGTCTGCAGAAAGAATGAACCTGCCCTTTTTTTTTTTTTTTTTTTTGCGGAATCCACACAGAATGCATTGCTGTCTATGAGGCGGTACATAGTGTGGCCCTAGTGCAGAATGTCCGCACAGAAATTTCCGTGCGGACACTCAGGACGTGTGAACATGGCCTAACTTTCTCCCTTGGCAGCTAACATGTATCATCTTCTTCCACCTGGAACATGTTTACAGACCAAATGACATTCCTGTACATTGGCCCTCATTTACTATTCTAAACCCGACTTCTTTTGTCGGGTTTTTTTGTCGCATCTTTGTCTGTGCCATGTCGCAGACATGGTGCGCCAGTCTGCGACACGATGCGACATTTTTTCCCGACGGACTCGATGTGGATTCTCCCAAACCCGAAAAAGGGGCGTAACCCGACATTTCTGAGCTTTCCCACGTATTTATAAAGGTTTCCAACCCGAATTTGTTGAATTGTTGTGGATTTTTTTCCCGACAGCTCAGAGGAGTTGGAAACCAAAACCAACAAAACCCACGTGCGACAAACAAGATGCGACATAATAATAAATACCAGGGGGGAAAAGCAGTCGGGTAAGAAAGCAAGATAGACTTACAACCCGATTTTCTAAGTAAATGAGGGCCAATGTGTTTTATTGGGAGCATTAAATGGGTTTTGTATAACACTATTACTTTGTATTTGACACTATTATCGATCCATAAAGAAGTCACGTCATTTGGGTCTTGTATAGCAGTATTATTGATTACTATAGTGCACTGTATGGCTCTGGTATATGTTTATTTGGCCCTATATGGAAGATCAGCCCATTTTTTTTTTTTATACAACCTGAATTATCTGTTTAAACCACAACTTGACACTGGTTACTACATTATAAAAAAGTCCAAAATCCTTGTTACCCAGTTTTATCCTGAGGCTCAATAAAAAAATTATGATTTTGATGCAGATTTCATAGTTTTGTATGCAGACTCGGCCAATACAATGGGGCTATTTCCATGCCCTGGCAACCGAATGCGGTTTCCCTGCAGAATCTGCACAGAAACATGTGGATTGTCAGATCCATGTCAGAAAAATCTTTCCATTGATACCCAAGACAATGGGCACAGTTTTGTAGCAGAATTCATAGCACTTTCAGCATTAAATTCCACTATGTGAACATGCCCCAGGTAATAGATATTCTTTATATTTGAAGCCTCTGTAGAAAACATCAGTTTACCTGCAAATGACCTACCTGCTTTGAAACTAAAGATTACACCTTGGGCAAAAATGTATGTTAAAATGAGACAAGCCGTGACTACTAATCCTACACAGCCGCACATCTCCTGCCTTGTCCACCATGTTCCATACTGTACATCAGCTTCTGATAACTTTACCCTGCACAGTAATGGGCACTGTCAGATTCAAGAACTATTTTGGGCCGTGAGGACACACCCTCTCCAGAGCACAGGATGAAAAACCAAGTGAGCACAAAAAAAAAAAGTATTTGTGAGAGCAATAAAGGTGCTAGACACATAGGTTATATGTACATGATCAGGATTAAATATTGAGTAACATATCATTTTTTTTTTTGAGGGGGGAAGGATATGACAGGTACACTTTAAACCTAGGAGATCTCAGAGCATCATACATGACTTTTCAGGACAATTGGGACACTTTTGGCCAAAATTTGTTCAGACTGAATCAAATCTGAAAGCACATTCTACCTATTCGGACTCAAAACGGATTTCTGAGGTTCGCTCATCTTGCCTGGATGAGAAAGTGTTTAAGTAGAATATTTAAAGGGTTACTCTGCTCCCCAGCTTCCGGAACATTGAGTTACAAACACTGTGTGCGGGCTTCCTTGTTCACGCCCGCCCCCTCATGACGTCACGGCCTGCCCCCTCAATATAAGTCTATAGGAAGGGGACGTGACGGCACAAGGGGGCAGGCGTGAACATGGAAGCCCGCACACAGCATTCCGAATGCAATGTTCCGGACGCTGGGTAGCGGAGTAACCCTTTAATATTGTTCTTACAGAATGTCCAAACTGCAAGGTTGGCCTTGGCACTGTTTAACCATTTGTAGCAAAGATAGATGGGAAAAGGATCTAAGGTTTTCTAGAGGAACAATAGTGTCTACATTTGGATCTTTCTATTCAGAATAAAGAAAAATCTTGACCTACCATTAAGCCTACATATTAAAGGGTCCTCTGGCCCATAACTGATTTATGAAGATAGTTTCTCAGATGGCGTATTATAAAGCGACTTTACACCGCCCCTAGACATGTTATCCCCTATCCAAAGGACCCCGCCATCTCTGCTGTGGCACCCCAGACAACTTCGCTCCGTGCCGGATGACTGGAGATGCGGGACAGAGGCTCGTGATGTCAAGGTCACACCCTGCTCATGACGTCACATCCATGCCCCCTCAATGCAATGCCGTCATGCCCTTTCACATAGACCTGCATTGAGGGGCATGGCCGTGATGTCACGAGCCTCCGACACTTCACCTGATGCTCTAAACGAATGCCGGGTGCAGCAGGGAGATCACGGGAGTCCCCAGCGGCAGGACCCCCCCACAATCAGACATCTTATCCCCTATCTTTTGGATAGGGGATAAGATTTCTAGGGGCGGAGTACCCCTTTAACATGTATGGTCATCCCAAGGTGGCAATTGATTGCTGGTTTTACCCTTGAGGGGATGAAGTGGTTAAAAGTGCATTTTATGTGCAAATTCTCCTTATTTATCTGACTGTACAGACCTTTCATAACCTTGTAATCCTCAAGCAGATAATTAAGGCGTTAGAAGGAAAAGTGCGGCGTCAGCGAGAGCATTAAGGGAAAAGTGTCAGATAATACACAATAATGATTAAAGAGAGGCTTTCTATGGGAATTTAACCCACGGTGGAGCCTGTCTGCCTCCCGTACAAACTGTTATATCATTTTTGGGTGTCAGCAAACAAGACGTCCTAACGTGCGCCAGACACGGATATGTTGTATGATGAAAGAATAGATTAATATAAGCAATAAAGCCCATTACAACATCTCTTTGAATATACACCTATCAGCCATATCTATACAACCACTGACAGGTGAAGTGAATAAGGCTTCTTTCACTTTGCGTTTTGAAATGTCTGTCAGAGGTACATACATCAGGAAGGTATCCCACCATATACTTCAAATGGATGCTACTTTACAGGCATTGAGTGGCATCTATCCCTGGGATTGGATCCATTGAACCATTGACTTTTTATTAAATCTTCATAAAAAAACATAAAACATAAGTATTCTAGTACAAAATGAATCAAATCAGGAATGTTTTAAGGATCATGACAAAGAGATCAGGTTGTTTGTTGTCTTGGCCACTAAATTCCCCAGTTCTCAATAGATCGATCATCTGTGGGAAGTGCTGGTGTCACGGTGCCGGCTGGCAGGTAGTGGATCCTCTGTGCCAGAGAGGGATTGGCGTGGACCGTGCTAGTGGATCGGTTCTAAGTCACTACTGGTTTTCACCAGAGCCCGCCGCAAAGCGGGATGGACTTGCTGCGGCGGTAGTGACCAGGTCGTATCCACTAGCAACGGCTCAACCTCTCTGACTGCTGAAGATAGGCGCGGTACAAGGGAGTAGGCAGAAGCAAGGTCGGACGTAGCAGAAGGTCGGGGCAGGCAGCAAGGATCGTAGTCAGGGGCAACGGCAGGAGGTCTGGAACACAGGCTAGGAACACACAAGGAAACGCTTTCACTGGCACGATGGCAACAAGATCCGGCGAGGGAGTGCAGGGGAAGTGAGGTGATATAGGGAAGTGCACAGGTGATCAGGCTAATTGGAACCACTGCGCCAATCAGCGGCGCAGTGGCCCTTTAAATCGCAAAGACCCGGCGCGCGCGCGCCCTAAGGAGCGGGGCCGCGCGCGCCGGGACAGGACCGACGGAGAGCGAGTCAGGTACGGGAGCCGGGGTGCGCATCGCGAGCGGGCGCTACCCGCATCGCGAATCGCATCCCGGCTGGAGGCAGTATCGCAGCGCCCCGGGTCAGTGGATCTGACCGGAGCGCTGCAGTGAGGAGAGTGTAGCGAGCGCTCCGGGGAGGAGCGGGGACCCGGAGCGCTCGGCGTAACAGTACCCCCCCCCTTGGGTCTCCCCCTCTTCTTAGAGCCTGAGAACCTGAGGAGCAGACTTTTGTCTAGGATATTGTCCTCAGGTTCCCAGGATCTCTCTTCTGGACCACAACCCTCCCAATCCACTAAAAAAAAGGTTTTCCCTCTGACCTTTTTTGATGCCAGAATCTCTTTGACGGAGAAGATGTCCGAGGAGCCGGAAACAGGAGTGGGAGGAACAGATTTGGGAGAGAAACGGTTGATGATGAGTGGTTTAAGAAGAGAAACGTGAAAGGCATTAGGAATACGAAGAGAAGGAGGAAGAAGAAGTTTGTAAGAGACAGGATTAATCTGACACAAAATTTTGAAAGGACCAAGATAGCGTGGTCCCAACTTGTAGCTAGGGACACGGAAGCGGACATATTTAGCGGAGAGCCATACCTTGTCTCCAGGGGAAAAAATGGGAGGAGCTCTTCTTTTCTTATCCGCGAACTTCTTCATGCGTGATGAAGCCTGTAAGAGAGAATTTTGGGTCTCTCTCCATATGATGGAAAGGTCACGAGAAATTTCATCCACAGCGGGCAGACCAGAGGGCAAGGGGGTAGGGAGGGGGGGAAGAGGGTGACGGCCGTACACCACGAAAAATGGGGATTTGGAGGAAGATTCAGAGACTCTGAAGTTATACGAGAATTCGGCCCATGGAAGGAGATCTGCCCAGTCATCCTGGCGGGAGGAAACAAAATGTCGTAAATAATCACCCAGGACCTGGTTAATTCTTTCTACTTGTCCATTGGATTGGGGATGATATGCAGAAGAAAAATTTAGTTTAATCTTGAGTTGTTTACAGAGAGCCCTCCAGAATTTAGACACGAATTGGACGCCTCTATCCGAGACGATCTGCGTAGGCAACCCGTGAAGACGAAAAATGTGTACAAAAAATTGTTTAGCCAACTGAGGCGCTGAAGGAAGACCAGGAAGAGGGATGAAATGTGCCATTTTGGAGAATCGATCAACGACCACCCAAATAACAGTGTTGCCACGGGAAGGGGGTAAATCAGTAATAAAATCCATACCAATCAGAGACCAAGGCTGTTCGGGGACAGGCAGGGGATGAAGAAAACCAGCGGGCTTCTGGCGAGGAGTCTTATCCCGGGCACAGATAGTGCAGGCTCGCACAAAGTCCACAACATCCGTCTCCAGAGTCGGCCACCAATAGAAGCGGGAGATGAGTTGCACAGATTTCTTGATGCCCACATGACCTGCGAGATGGGAGGAGTGACCCCATTTGAGGATTCCGAGGCGTTGGCGTGGAGAAACAAAGGTCTTTCCTGGAGGAGTTTGCCTGATGGAGGCTGGAGAAGTGGAAATCAGGCAGTCAGGAGGAATGATGTGTTGCGGAGAGAGTTCAACTTCCGAAGCATCCGAGGAACGAGAGAGAGCATCGGCCCTAATGTTCTTATCGGCAGGCCGAAAGTGAATTTCAAAATTAAATCGGGCAAAGAACAGAGACCACCGGGCCTGGCGAGGATTCAGCCGTTGGGCAGACTGGAGGTAGGAGAGGTTCTTGTGATCGGTGTAAATAATAACTGGAAATCTTGATCCCTCCAGCAGATGCCTCCATTCCTCAAGTGCTAATTTGATGGCTAGAAGCTCTCGATCCCCGATGGAGTAGTTCCTCTCCGCCGGAGAGAAGGTCCTAGAAAAAAAACCACAAGTGACAGCATGCCCGGAAGAATTTTTTTGTAGAAGAACAGCTCCAGCTCCCACTGAGGAGGCATCAACCTCCAATAGGAAGGGTTTGGAAGGGTCAGGTCTGGAGAGCACGGGAGCCGAAGAAAAGGCAGACTTGAGTCGTTTAAAGGCGTCTTCCGCTTGAGGAGGCCAAGACTTGGGATCGGCATTTTTTTTGGTTAAAGCCACGATAGGAGCCACAACGGTAGAAAAATGTGGAATAAATTGCCTGTAATAATTGGCGAACCCCAAAAAGCGTTGGATAGCACGGAGTCCGGAGGGGCGTGGCCAATCTAAGACGGCAGAGAGTTTGTCTGGATCCATTTGTAGTCCCTGGCCAGAGACCAAGTATCCTAGAAAAGGAAGAGATTGGCATTCAAACAGACATTTCTCAATTTTGGCATAGAGTTGATTGTCACGAAGTCTCTGAAGAACCATACGGACATGCTGGCGGTGTTCTTCTAGATTGGCAGAAAAAATCAGGATATCGTCCAGATATACAACAACACAGGAGTATAAAAGATCACGAAAAATTTCATTAACAAAGTCTTGGAAGACGGCAGGGGCGTTGCACAGGCCAAAGGGCATGACCAGATACTCAAAGTGTCCATCTCTGGTGTTAAATGCCGTTTTCCATTCATCCCCCTCTCTGATGCGGATGAGATTATAAGCACCTCTTAAGTCCAGTTTAGTAAAGATGTGGGCACCTTGGAGGCGATCAAAGAGTTCAGAGATGAGGGGTAGGGGGTAG
Organism: Hyla sarda; assembly: GCF_029499605.1. Classification (NCBI taxonomy): domain Eukaryota; kingdom Metazoa; phylum Chordata; class Amphibia; order Anura; family Hylidae; genus Hyla; species Hyla sarda. The sequence continues at coordinate 41,364,126 of NC_079200.1, forward strand.
CGGTTCTTAACCGTGATTTTATTAAGACCGCGGTAGTCAATGCAAGGACGTAGGGAGCCATCTTTTTTGGACACAAAGAAAAATCCGGCTCCGGCAGGAGAGGAGGATTTACGGATAAAGCCCTTTTTTAAATTTTCCTGGACGTATTCAGACATGGCAAGAGTCTCTGGGGCGGACAGAGGATAAATTCTGCCCCGGGGTGGAGTAGTGCCCGGGAGGAGGTCGATAGGACAATCATAAGGCCTGTGAGGAGGTAGAGTCTCAGCTTGTTTTTTGCAAAAAACATCCGCAAAGTCCATATAGGCCTTAGGGAGACCGGTTACTGGAGGAACCACAGAGTCACGGCAAGGGTTACTGGGAACCGGTTTTAGACAGTCCTTGGAACAAGAGGGCCCCCAACTCTTGATCTCCCCAGTGGACCAATCCAGGGTTGGGGAATGAAGTTGAAGCCAGGGAAGTCCAAGGAGAATTTCAGAAGTGCAATTGGGGAGGACCAAAAGTTCAATCCTCTCGTGATGAGATCCGATGCACATTAGAAGGGGCTCCGTGCGGAAACGTATGGTACAGTCCAATCTTTCATTGTTTACACAATTGATGTAAAGGGGTCTGGCGAGACTGGTCACTGGGATGTTGAACCTGTTGACGAGAGAGGCCAAAATAAAATTTCCTGCAGATCCAGAGTCCAAGAAGGCCATAGTAGAGAAGGAGAAGGCAGAGGCAGACATCCGCACAGGCACAGTAAGACGTGGAGAAGCAGAGTAGACATCAAGGACTGTCTCACCTTTGTGCGGAGTCAGCGTACGTTTTTCCAGGCGGGGAGGACGGATAGGACAATCCCTCAGGAAGTGTTCGGTACTAGCACAGTACAGGCAGAGATTCTCCATGCGGCGTCGTGTCCTCTCTTGAGGTGTCAGGCGAGACCGGTCGACCTGCATAGCCTCCACGGCGGGAGGCACAGGAACGGATTGCAGGGGACCAGAGGAGAGAGGAGCCGAGGAGAAGAAACGCCTCGTGCGAACAGAGTCCATATCTTGGCGGAGCTCCTGACGCCTTTCGGAAAAACGCATGTCAATGCGAGTGGCTAGGTGAATGAGTTCATGTAGATTAGCAGGGATTTCTCGTGCGGCCAGAACATCTTTAATGTTGCTGGATAGGCCTTTTTTAAAGGTCGCGCAGAGGGCCTCATTATTCCAGGATAATTCTGAAGCAAGAGTACGGAATTGTACGGCATACTCGCCAACGGAAGAATTACCCTGGACCAGGTTCAACAGGGCAGTCTCAGCAGAAGAGGCTCGGGCAGGTTCCTCAAAGACACTTCGGATTTCCGAGAAGAAGGAGTGTACAGAGGCAGTGACGGGGTCATTGCGGTCCCAGAGCGGTGTGGCCCAAGACAGGGCTTTTCCAGACAGAAGGCTGACTACGAAAGCCACCTTAGACCTTTCAGTGGGAAACTGGTCCGACGTCATCTCCAGGTGCAGGGAACATTGGGAAAGAAAGCCACGGCAAAACTTAGAGTCCCCATCAAATTTATCCGGCAAGGATAGGCGTAGACCAGAAGCGGCCACTCGCTGCGGAGGAGGTGCAGGAGCTGGCGGAGGAGATGATTGCTGAAGCTGTGGTAGTAACTGCTGTAGCATAACGGTCAGTTGAGACAGCTGTTGGCCTTGTTGCGCTATCTGTTGTGACTGCTGGGCGACCACCGTGGTGAGGTCAGCGACAACTGGCAGAGGAACTTCAGCGGGATCCATGGCCGGATCTACTGTCACGGTGCCGGCTGGCAGGTAGTGGATCCTCTGTGCCAGAGAGGGATTGGCGTGGACCGTGCTAGTGGATCGGTTCTAAGTCACTACTGGTTTTCACCAGAGCCCGCCGCAAAGCGGGATGGACTTGCTGCGGCGGTAGTGACCAGGTCGTATCCACTAGCAACGGCTCAACCTCTCTGACTGCTGAAGATAGGCGCGGTACAAGGGAGTAGGCAGAAGCAAGGTCGGACGTAGCAGAAGGTCGGGGCAGGCAGCAAGGATCGTAGTCAGGGGCAACGGCAGGAGGTCTGGAACACAGGCTAGGAACACACAAGGAAACGCTTTCACTGGCACGATGGCAACAAGATCCGGCGAGGGAGTGCAGGGGAAGTGAGGTGATATAGGGAAGTGCACAGGTGATCAGGCTAATTGGAACCACTGCGCCAATCAGCGGCGCAGTGGCCCTTTAAATCGCAAAGACCCGGCGCGCGCGCGCCCTAAGGAGCGGGGCCGCGCGCGCCGGGACAGGACCGACGGAGAGCGAGTCAGGTACGGGAGCCGGGGTGCGCATCGCGAGCGGGCGCTACCCGCATCGCGAATCGCATCCCGGCTGGAGGCAGTATCGCAGCGCCCCGGGTCAGTGGATCTGACCGGAGCGCTGCAGTGAGGAGAGTGTAGCGAGCGCTCCGGGGAGGAGCGGGGACCCGGAGCGCTCGGCGTAACAGCTGGAAATACATGACCGATCCATGGAGGCCGCAACTGATTACTTACAGGAAATAAAGGATCTACTGTTGACGTCCTAGTGCCAGATACCACAGGACACCTTCACAGGTATTGTGGAAACCACGGCAGGTCAGATCTCTACTGAGGGACCTAACTAATATTAGGCCTTTGGGGTTAATATTATGCCTGAGTGGTCCATCTATAAAAGCGCAAACATTGTTTTTTCTTGTTAGCTTAGTTGTTTGACTGCTTTAAACTAGGACAGAGAGTTGTAATATAAAGTAAATAGATCCCAATGCTTAATCTTTAGCAAGATCCCCACCTACCATATACCATTTATAATGCTGGTGTCTTCTTTTGTGGCCGAGAGGTTTTTGGGCCCCCTCAAGCACCAAAGCCAGTATATAACTGTTAGCACTGCATTTTCTATAGATATGCCTATCAATCAATCACTGAATACACTGAATAGATATATATATAGAAATATCTATAAATCAGCAACGGAGGGAAACTGATGCTATAACTGATCTCATTCATTTGAATGGGACAGTTCACAATCATCTGGCATCTCAATTTGGACACCGGATGGTTGGACTTTCCAGATGGCACCTGACAGGGGAACGCAGTTTGCTGTGTTCCCCTGTCCGGTGTCCAGAAACAATGGACACTGGATGCTACACAACTGATGACAACTGATGCATGTTGTCATCAGTTGTGGCATCAGTTACGGCATCAGTTGTGTCCAGATTTAGGCTGAGTTCACCTATGCTGGAACCAAGTCAACATTGTGTTACTATGTATGGCAACCTGATAAAACATAACATATGGGGCAACTTTACTAGGATGGGGATGCATTGTGAGCACTTCTCTAATACAGACTGAATTCATCTGAATTTCCTGCTGCTGGTCTTGTCTGTTTGATGAATGGAGCCACTTGGAAATGGAGGGATTTGGGTAATCGATGTATATTAGGAAACTGCCTACAATGCATTATCCTAATATAATAAAGAAAGATAGATAGATATATAATTAGATAGATCCCCTATATACGATATCGGTATAAATCTGCACTAAGCCAGTATTTGCACAAGTTTATTCCTGGCACTGAATGGGTTAGGTAACCCCTGTCATGGCTTTAATTTATAATGCAAGATTCACTGTGCACTTCTTGAACTTGATACGTTTCGCTTGAGATCAATTCCTAATTTAATGTTTAAACTTTACCCAAAGCGTCCCAGCTCCCCTGAACACACGGCTGTGTCTGAGCAGGAGGAGGGGAGGGGGTGTCTGGTTTAGGTAAATGTCGCAGACTTCCTTTGGGGCGGCCAGAAATGTCCTATGTGACAGATTCCGGGTCTTATATAAAGGTATTAGTACATGCTTATATTCCTAATTTTCTGCTCTGCCTCAATAGTAATAAGTCCTGTAAAGTTCTATCCTTCTATTAGTCTATGCTATGCCTTCCTTTCAACATCCCCAATTCCTTAGCTTTCACTCTTTCCTTCCTTCGGTTTCTTTTCTTTTTAACCTTTTCCTTAAATGGTTTCCTTCCATCCCTCTTTCTTTTTCCTTTTCCCTTTCCTTTTCCCATTCCCTTCCCCTCATTCATTTACTCACTCCCTTCTTTTATTGATTTCTTTCTTCCTGACCCTCTTCCTTCTTTTCTTGCTTCCTTAGAGGGGTATTCCAGGATTTCTGAATGTATTTTTATTTGACTATGCTACAGAAGCTGTTATATTAGTGTAGTTCATAATAAAGTGTCTATACCTGTGTTTGATGGTGGTCTCACAATTCTTATGTGGGGGGGGGGGGATTCTTCACAGCTCTGCAGGGAATTGTAGCTCAGGTGTTCTGCAAAAGGTGGGGTGGCTGATGTGTGGGAGGAAGAGACCTCACACTTACAAACAAGGAATCCTGGTACTTGTAGCTGGAGGAAGGGAACTCCAACAGGAAATAGCTATTTTACAACAAAAAAAGCAGCATTGTCTGGTAGTACTAAAGTCACCTTATGGTGGATAATATATTTAACTTATCACTCTTTTCCTTCCTTATTTCTTTCTTAATTTTTGTTTCCCTTTATCCTTATTTCCTTCTTTCTTTCTTTCCTTCCTCCTTTTTATCCTAACTCTTTTTCTTCTCCTTTCTAACTTCTTCACTCCCTTATTTCATTCCTTCCGTCTTTTCTTCATACCTTTCTTTCCCTTTCTTTGTACTTTCTCTTTTCCTCTTTCACCGGACTAAATTTCCGACAGAGATCCCAGGGGCTGTGTGGACTACATTACTGCCCCCTCAGACAGCAATACATTTTTGAGCGGATCTGCCAAAAGATCCGCTTAGAAATGCATTGCCATCTATAGGGATGGCAATGCAGTCCACATGGTCCTAGCGATGCCTGCAGGATTTTTGGTGGAAACTTTGTCCAAAGATTCCACAGTGTAAACGTATTTATTCTTTCCTCTCAATCTTTCCTTTTTATTCCTACCCTTCCTTGTATCCTCTCCACCTTCTTTCCTACCCTCCTTTCTTCTTCCTTTCTTGGTCAGTTGTAAAAAAAAACTCTCTGAACTTCACACATCTGGTCCTGGACAACCCAAAATCAGTTCTATTGAAGACCATTTTGTTTCTATTATGTTTTTTTCAGTAGGATATACAGCAGCAAGATATTGGGCAGCGCTTAGCGTGGTGTATGGAAGAGATAATAAAGATACCATCCTGCAGTCATATGTCTTACTGTGAGGGTAATGCATATGGAGACAGGAATAGTGTTGAGCGTCATAGGCCATATTCGAATTCGCGAATATTCGCGAATATACGGACGAATATTCGTCATATATTCGCGAATATTCGCATACTCGTAATATTCTCGTTTTATTTTCGCATGTGCGAAAATGCGCATATGCGAAGATTTTCATATACGAACATTTGTTTATGCGAAAATTAGCATAAACTGAAATTCGCATATACGAAAATTAGCATATGCAAATGTTCGCATATGCAAAAATTCGCACACCAGTCTCGTACAGTAGCATTAGAGTCTTCTTTACACCACACAAGCTGGAAGCAGAGAGGGGTGATCACTGTGATGTGTACTGTGAAAAAAAATAAAAAAAAAATAAAAAACGAATATTCGTAATTACGAATATATAGCACTATATTCGCGAATTAGCGAATATGCGATATTCGAGAATAAAGTTCGTATTGCAAATATTCGAGAGCAACACTAGACAGGAACAGGATTGGCATAAGGAGGAATAAGGAAGGTAATGGGAACCATACAGAGAAAGGTTATAATATAAAGTGGGGAGTCATCTAGGGAGTAAAATAATAAATACCAAGGGAAAAACATGCCCTCTGTGTAGACCCCAGCTCTCTCTAACCTATAGGAATAACACAGTTACAGAACCACCGCCAAAGCAGTCATAATGACACCTACAGTGCCCAAGGCTTCAGGGGGAGCCCGGACCACCTTCATGGCACACATGTCCTGTGCTAGAACATTCTCAGTTCTTCATGGCAGCAGTGCTCAGGCCAGCGGAGAAAGGAGAGGGGAGAACAAAGTGTAGAAGCCATCGTAATGCTTATGGGCACCCTTGCATTTATTTATTTAGTTTTTTTAAAGTTAGAGGCACCCATACACTTTATGTAAAAGTTGGCTGATCCCATTGACCTCAGTAGGATGAGTGTCTAAAGTGTACAGTGATCCCTCAACTTACAATGGCCTCAACATACAATAGTTTCAACATACAATGGTCTTTTCTGGACCATCGTAACTTGAAACCAGACTCAACATACAATGTACAGACAGTCCAGATCTGTGATACCTGTCACAACTGGAGGAACTGACCAATCAGAATGGGCATTTTACTGGTAAATCACCTCTATTACTGAAGTGCATGCACTGACTGGTGTCTGGTAGCGCCCCCTACAGTACAGGGAGGAATTGCAAGTTCTGTACTACTCCTTACCTGTGCCAGGGTTAGCTGCTCCATTTAGGACATTGTGTGTACCCTGAAGAAGCTCCTGTCCTCTACTTAATCCTTTGTTTCCCAACCAGGGTGCCTCCAGCTGTTGCAAAACTACAACTCCCAGCATGCCCGGACAGCCGCTGGCTGTCCGGGCATGCTGGGAGTTGTAGTTTTACAACAGCTGGAGGCCCCCTGGTTGGGAAACACTGACATAGACAGTGATTTACAGCTCCCAGCAGATCTTTATTACTTTTATATGTAAGGATTTGCTTTATCTATATTAGTTATCTACTTATTTTTCTTTAATCCTCACTTTTTCCTATTTTTGGATGACATTTTGGTGGCTTCAGAACCAATTACCAGGTTTCCATAGAGTTATGGTCTCAACATACAATGGTTTCAACATACAATGGTCGCCCTGGAACCGAATAATATTGTAACTTGAGGGACCACTGTATAGTGGCCTCCCAACTTTCCCCTGACAGATGATGTAGGGGAAAATAGTGTCAGACATGGATATCAACTGCCAGGCCCTTTTCTTTTTGGAGAGATACGCCACGCCCAGAACTGTCTGGCAGGGGTTTACCACTCCTGTCTTCATAGAGAACATAGGAAAATATGGTTGTGTCAAACATTCATGTGTATGGGGAGATCAGAAGAGATAGCTGTTAGCAAAACAAATGTTATGGCCACCTTAAATGGGCACTGTCAGATCAAAAAACTTTTAATATGTTTTTAATTATTAAAATTAAAGAGTTTTTCTCTCTGTGCTTCATAAAAAAAATAAAATTTGAATGTTAAATAAAGAAAATGGCCCCTGAAAATTTCTAGGGGTCCCCATACCTATTAGGGCACCAATGAGTCCCCCTGCGGCTTTTGCCCTAGAGATAACTCATGGACAAGGCTAGATGAGTTTTATTACCCTGGAATACTTCTTTAAAGGGGTTGTCCAGGAATAGAAAAACACAGCTACTATCTTTCAAAAACCGCTCCACATCTGTCTCCAGGTTTTGTGTGGTTCTGCAGCTCAGTTCCATTGAAGTGAATGGAGCCAAGTTGTAAAACCACACCCAAAGTGGAGACAGACAGGGAGCTGTTTTTGAAAGAAATTAGCTTTGTTTTTCTATTCCTGGACAACCCCTTTAACAAGAAAAACTATTAAAAAAAATATATATATGCATATAGAACAAAATCCTTTTTTATACTGCAATGAATGCATTGATTGGATGAAATAAAAAGTTGCTTGCAAAAATGTACACACCCTACCAAAGCCCCAGTTCTAATGAGATGAGTTGGATAAGAGTTTTAAATATTAGTAACATGACAAGCAATGACTGAGAGAAGTGGTGAGAAGGGAATTGCCTTAGGAACTAGTTGATCTACTCCTGACAGCTTTGGGAAGGAGCAGTTGAAGTTGATGAGCCACTGTAGGCAATCCCTTTTTACTAGAAGGGTCCTCCGAAAATAAGCTTATTACTGTACAAGCAGTCCTGCTGATGGGACCTCCAGCGATCCTTATAGCAAGTGACAGAAGAACCTGATAGCAAGTGTTCAGTTTACCTGCAGCACCACCACAGGGGGAGTTAGGTATTGCATGCGGACGGTTTTAATCAGTGGGTTGACTATGTAATGCAGCAAAGATCAGGTCCACCATAGTGACAGAGACTCTCTTTGTAGCTACCTTTTGCTCTGGGTTATTGAGGCAGTGCCGAATGAAGGACTTCTATCTGTTAAGAATGTCTCAATAGCGGATTTAAAAACAGAAAACCCCCTTTAATTCAGAGCAGGAACATAGGAAACTACAGGCATAGATCTATTCATAAAATTGTATATAATCTACAAAGTCTGGATGGGATGTAGAGACGATATCAGGCAACAATTCATGGAACTGTGGACATGAACACAGAGAGAAAGAGGTTAACCAAAGAGAGTAAATACATGGAGCAGAAGCGCTCACACAAGAAGGGTAACCATGTGCACAGCGCACATGACCAGACGCGGGCACGCTGAGGGCCACGCTGTGCCCCATCTAACGAGGGAGAGATTTCTGTGGGAGCCAATTAATCAAATTGAATGAATGACACAGAATGTGTCCCCCAGGGGTCTCTGCTGCAGCACAGACACCAGGAGACGGCACTTACTGACATAGAGGGACTATCCGCCTGATCCTATACATTGTCCTAATGCAGTGTACTCCTGCAGCACACACCTACGGGACAGAAACCTCACCACCTCTAAGCACACAGCAAAGGCCTAGCTAGGATTTACTTCTCCCAAAGAAAAGTCCACCGCCACAGCCCAACCTAGTGTTTACATACCCTGGTCAAGGCAGGGTAGGTTTTTGTTACCCCCCCCCCCCCCCCCCTCAGGATGCATGCGTCACCAGCCCCATCCCCCCAGCTTCACCTTGTACACAGGTATCAAGCCCACCTATTATCTAATTCCTATATTAATACACAGGTTTCAGACTCTTTCCTCTCCCTAATACACAGGTATCAGACCATTACCTCTTACTAATACACAGGTATCAGATCCTAACCTCTCCTTCATGCACAGGTATCAGACCCTTACCTCTCCCCCAATACACTGATATCAGATCCTTACTACTCCCTAATACACAGGTATCAGACCCTTACTTCTCCCTACTACACAGATGTCAGACCCTTACCTCTCCCTAATACCCAGGTATCAGACCTTTACCTCTCCCTAATACCCAGGTATCAGACCTTTACCTCTCCCTAATACCCAGGTATCAGACCCTTACCTCTCCCTAATACCCAGGTATCAGACCCTTACCTCTCCCTAATACCCAGGTATCAGACCCTTACCTCTCCCTAATACCCAGGTATCAGACCTTTACCTCTCCCTAATACCCAGGTATCAGACCCTTACCTCTCCCTAATACCCAGGTATCAGACCCTTACCTCTCCCTAATACCCAGGTATCAGACCCTTACCTCTCCCTAATACCCAGGTATCAGACCTTTACCTCTCCCTAATACCCAGGTATCAGACCCTTACTTCTCCCTAATACACAGGTATCAGACCCTTACTTCTCCCTAATACACAGGTATCAGACCCTTACCTCTCCCTAATACCCAGGTATCAGACCCTTACTTCTCCCTAATACCCAGGTATCAGACCCTTACCTCTCCCTAATACCCAGGTATCAGACCCTTACCTCTCCCTAATACCCAGGTATCAGACCTTTACCTCTCCCTGATACCCAGGTATCAGACCCTTACCTCTCCCTGATACCCAGGTATCAGACCCTTACTTCTCCCTAATACACAGGTATCAGACCCTTACCTCTCCCTAATACCCAGGTATCAGACCCTTACTTCTCCCTAATACACAGGTATCAGACCCTTACCTCTCCCTAAAACCCAGGTATCAGACCATTACTTCTCGATAATACACAGGTATAAGACTCTTACCTCTCCCTAATACCCAGGTATCAGACCCTTACCTCTCCCTAATACCCAGGTATCAGACCCTTATCTCTCCCTAATACCCAGGTATCAGACCCTTACCTCTCCCTAATACCCAGATATAAGACTCTTACTTGTCCCTAATACCCAGGTATCAGACTCTTACTTCTCCCTAATACCCAGGTATCAGACCCTTACTTCTCCCTAATACCCAGGTATCAGACCCTTACTTCTCCCTAATACACAGGTATCAGACCCTTACCTCTCCCTAAAACACAGGTATCAGACCATTACTTCTCCCTAATACCCAGGTATCAGACCATTACTTCTCCCTAATACACAGATATCAGACCCTTACCTCTCCCTAATACACAGGTATAAGACTCTTACTTCTCCCTAATACCCAGGTATCAGACCATTACTTCTCCCTAATACCCAGGTATCAGACCCTTACCTCTCCCTAATACACAGGTATCAGATCCTTACTTCTCCCTAATACCCAGGTATCAGACCCTTACCTCTCCCTAATACACAGGTATCAGACCATTACTTCTCCCTAATACCCAGGTATCAGACCCTTACCTCTCCCTAATACACAGGTATCAGATCCTTACTTCTCCCTAATACCCAGGTATCAGACCCTTACCGCTCCCTAATACACAGGTATCAGACCCTTACTTCTCCCTAATACCCAGGTATCAGACCCTTACCTCTCCCTAATACACAGGTATCAGATCCTTACTTCTCCCTAATACCCAGGTATCAGACCCTTACCTCTCCCTAATACACAGGTATCAGATCCTTACTTCTCCCTAATACCCAGGTATCAGACCCTTACCTCTCCCTAATACACAGGTATCAGATCCTTACTTCTCCCTAATACCCAGGTATCAGACCCTTACCTCTCCCTAATACCCAGGTATCAGACCCTTACCTCTCCCTAATACCCAGGTATCAGACCCTTACCTCTCCCTAATACCCAGGTATCAGACCTTTACCTCTCCCTAATACCCAGGTATCAGACCCTTACTTCTCCCTAATACACAGGTATCAGACCCTTACTTCTCCCTAATACACAGGTATCAGACCCTTACCTCTCCCTAATACCCAGGTATCAGACCCTTACCTCTCCCTAATACCCAGGTATCAGACCTTTACCTCTCCCTGATACCCAGGTATCAGACCCTTACCTCTCCCTGATACCCAGGTATCAGACCCTTACTTCTCCCTAATACACAGGTATCAGACCCTTACCTCTCCCTAAAACCCAAGTATCAGACCATTACTTCTCGATAATACACAGGTATAAGACTCTTACCTCTCCCTAATACCCAGGTATCAGACCCTTACCTCTCCCTAATACCCAGGTATCAGACCCTTATCTCTCCCTAATACCCAGGTATCAGACCTTTACCTCTCCCTAATACCCAGATATAAGACTCTTACTTGTCCCTAATACCCAGGTATCAGACTCTTACTTCTCCCTAATACCCAGGTATCAGACCCTTACTTCTCCCTAATACCCAGGTATCAGACCCTTACTTCTCCCTAATACACAGGTATCAGACCCTTACCTCTCCCTAAAACACAGGTATCAGACCATTACTTCTCCCTAATACCCAGGTATCAGACCATTACTTCTCCCTAATACACAGGTATCAGACCCTTACCTCTCCCTAATACACAGGTATAAGACTCTTACTTCTCCCTAATACCCAGGTATCAGACCATTACTTCTCCCTAATACCCAGGTATCAGACCCTTACCTCTCCCTAATACACAGGTATCAGATCCTTACTTCTCCCTAATACCCAGGTATCAGACCCTTACCTCTCCCTAATACACAGGTATCAGACCATTACTTCTCCCTAATACCCAGGTATCAGACCCTTACCTCTCCCTAATACACAGGTATCAGATCCTTACTTCTCCCTAATACCCAGGTATCAGACCCTTACTTCTCCCTAATACCCAGGTATCAGACCCTTACTTCTCCCTAATACACAGGTATCAGACCCTTACCTCTCCCTAAAACACAGGTATCAGACCATTACTTCTCCCTAATACCCAGGTATCAGACCATTACTTCTCCCTAATACACAGGTATCAGACCCTTACCTCTCCCTAATACACAGGTATAAGACTCTTACTTCTCCCTAATACCCAGGTATCAGACCATTACTTCTCCCTAATACCCAGGTATCAGACCCTTACCTCTCCCTAATACACAGGTATCAGATCCTTACTTCTCCCTAATACCCAGGTATCAGACCCTTACCTCTCCCTAATACACAGGTATCAGACCATTACTTCTCCCTAATACCCAGGTATCAGACCCTTACCTCTCCCTAATACACAGGTATCAGATCCTTACTTCTCCCTAATACCCAGGTATCAGACCCTTACTTCTCCCTAATACCCAGGTATCAGACCCTTACTTCTCCCTTATACACAGGTATCAGACCTTTACCTCTCACCTGCTCCAAAGGTCACATGATACATGATACATTCATGGTGTGTCTGCAATGTGGCTAAGGGTACATTCCCACACGGCGTATTTTGCTGCGTATTTGGTGCTGCGCATTTTCCTACCTATTGACTTCAACAGAGAAAATAAAATACGCAGCAGCAAATACGCCGTGTGGGAATGTACCCTGAAACTGCGCCAACATGTACATGACATCAGACGGGTGATCTTTGATGCCTTCAGTTTGGGCCATCAGACCTGCGGTTGGGCTGGGACATGTATAATATAGAGATCTCACCAACCTGTGTGAACTGTCTCATCTGTCCGATATCGGTTCATGTTGTTATTTTTTTCTCACTTGGGACATGGGAATAGGAATTGTTGGTCATGATGCTGAAATCATCATAAATCATCATAAATCATCATACATTTCCTGAAGTAATCTTCCTCAGTATGGCCTGTGTACAATCTCTAAACACACAGACATCCACGCGTTCATTTCTCATGCCTAATAATAAAAGCCGCCATCTCACACATCTTATTCTGTGTTGTCTTGGAGAAAAAAACTGTTCCAAGTTTCCCGATCGATGGTTGCAAAGTTTCAGATTATAAGGACAGGGCCACTTGAGTGCCCCCCTCCCCCCTGCGCTCCCCACCCCCACCCTTCAGAGGCCCAACAGTAATTACCCAGCTAGGGCGACTGAGCATGAATCCTCAATATTAGTAAGAGAAAAGGCAGCACTGCCGAAAAAATATCACATGGACACGTAGCGAGTGACAAACACGCTAATTCCTGTGACAGATAGAGCGAGGACTCTGAACCGCGAACAGACCAACATGTATTCTGTCTGTCCTGCAGGAACACCACACTCACATATAAAGCACGTCCACGGACACACAGCCGCCACAGGCGACACACACATAAAGGTAACGCTGACATAAGGTGACATCACACTGGCACTCGTCACTCAATACACACACATCAGGGTGACCACACAGACATGTCCAGTGACATACGTGACATTTAGATAACACACAGACCAAGACATGGATTATGTATAGGGGTGCAGAGGTAGCGGTCACACCACTGGTTCCACTGCCTTAGAAGAAGACGCGGTATTACACATGGCACATGGTAGGTGCTGGATCCTGCTACAGATCTTGCACTGGGACCAGGAACCTATGTCTTTGTATCCTATATTTTATCAGCAAAAGGAGAAGGTCAAGCACGAAGATTCTTTACAAAAGCCAATTTATTTATTTAAGTGTGGTGGCCCAGTACAGGAGTTGCTCTCCTGTACCCTTTCTGTCCTGTGTGGCGGACTGTATTTCAGAGTCCATCTTCCTGGACTGTGTGAATGTCCCGGTACGGGATATGCATCTCACAGTCCTATCAGCTTGAGACCCTGCACGTCCTCAGGGCTCACCTGCACTGTACCCCTATAATCTGTATAATTGTATATTATGTGTAACCTTTGATATGGTCACATTGTAATTGATCACATGATAATGGTTGTCACATGTTAACCCCTTAAGGACTCAGCCCATTTTGGCCTTAAGGACTCAGACAATTAAATGTTTACGTTTTCGTTTTTTTTCCTCGCCTTCTAAAAATCATAACTCTTTTATATTTTCATCCACAGACTAGTATGAGGGCTTGTTTTTTGCGCGACCAGTTGTCCTTTGTAATGACATCACTCATTATATCATAAAATGTATGGCGCAACCAAAAAACACTATTTTTGTGGGGAAATTAAAAAGAAAAACGCAATTTTGCTAATTTTGGAAGGTTTCGTTTTCACGCCGTACAATTTACGGTAAAAATGACGTGTGTTCTTTATTCTGAGGGTCAATACGATTAAAATGATACCCATTATTATATACTTTTATATTATTGTTGTGCTTAAAAAAATCACAAACTTTTTAACCAAATTAGTACGTTTATAATCCCTTTATTTTGATGACCTATAACTTTTTTATTTTTCCGTATAAGCGGCGGTATGAGGGCTTATTTTTTGCGCCATGATCTGTACTTTTTTTTGATACCACATTTGCATATTAAAAACTTTTAATACATTTTTTATAATTTTTTTTTAATTAAATGTATTAAAAAAGTAGCAATTTTGGACATTTTTTTTTTTTTACGTTCATGCCGTTCACCGTACAGGATCATTAACATTTTATTTTAATAGTTCAGACATTTACGCACGCGGCGATACCAAATATGTCTATTAAATTAATTTTTTACGCTTTTTGGGGGTAAAATTGGAAAAAACTGACGTTTTACTTTTTATTGGGGGAGGGGATTTTTCACTTTTTTTTTACTTTTACTTTTACATTTTTTTACATTTTTTTTTACACTTGAATAGTCCCCATAGGGGACTATTCATAGAAATACCATGATTGCTAATACTGATCTGTTCTATGTATAGGACATAGAACAGATCACTGTTATCGGTCATCTTCTGCTCTGGTCTGCTCGATCTCAGACCAGAGCAGAAGACGCCGGGAGCCGGACAGAGGCAAGTGAGGGGACCTCAGTGCGGTGTTCTGAATGATCGGATCCCCGCAGCAGCGCTGCGGGGCGATCCGATCATTCATTGAAATCGCGTACTGCCGCAGATGCCGGGATCTGTATTGATCCCGGCATCTGAGGGGTTAATGGCGGACGCCCGCGAGATCGCGGGCGTCGGCCATTGCCGGCGGGTCCCTGGCTGCGATCCGCAGCCGGGATCAGCCGTGCATGACACGGGCATCGCTCCGATGCCCGCGGTTATGCACAGGACGTAAATGCACGTCCTGGTGCATTAAGTACCACCTCACCAGGACGTACATTTACGTCATGCGTCCTTAAGGGGTTAAGGACGCAGCCCTTTTTCACCTTAAGGACTGAGCCCTTTTTGGCAATTCTGACCACTGTCACTTTACACATTAATAACTCTAGAACGCTTTTACCAAATTTTCTGATTCTGAGATTGTTTTTTCGTGACATATTCTACTTTATTTTGGTGGTAAATTTTCGTCATTACTTGCATCCTTTTTTGGTTAAAAATCCCAAAATTTCATGAAAATTTTGAAAATTTTGCATTTTTCTAACTTTGAAGCTCTCTGCTTGTAAGGAAAATGGATATTCCGAATAAATTTTATTTTTATTCACAAATACAATATGTCCATTTTATGTTGGCATCATAAAATGGACATATTTTTACTTTTTGAAAAAAATTAGAGGGCTTCAAAAATAGAGCAGCAATTTTCAAAAATTTCATGAAAATTGCTAAATCTGAAGGGACAGATGTTACAGAACTACAACTCCCAGCATGCCTGGGCAGTCTAGGCATGCTGAGAGTTGTAGTTTGGCAACATCTGGAGGGCTACCGTTTGGGCACCACTGTAACAGTGGTCTCCAAACTGTGATCCTCCAGATGTTGCAAAACAATAACTTTGGCTGTCTGGGCATGCTGGGAGTTGCAGTTTGGCACCCACTAGGAAGGGCAGCAGTAAATATCGCTTACTGCCCCCTTCCTTTCCCCCCCACTGTCGTTTCCCTACCTGCGCCTGTCTCCAGAAACGATCTGCGGTCCCCAGGCCATCTTCTTCTCAGGTACCGGCCTCCATCTTCTCCCCCCGTTCTGCCCGACATCCAGGAGTGGGCAGAACAGGGGGTTGCCACCCACTGTCCTGTGCTGCCATTGGTCAGAATCAGTTCTGACCAATGGCAGGGGATAGGAGGAGATCGCATGCACTGCAACCTCGCTCCTATCCCTCAGGATGATCGGGGCTGTCACTGACAGCTCCGATCATCCCTATTTTCCGTGTGATCGGGTCACCAGAGACCCGATCAGCCCGGAATAGCAGAAAATCACATTTCTGAATTGACATGCGATTTTCTGCGATCGCCGACATAGGGGGGGTCTCAGGAACCCCCTCGGCGATGTGTCGGGATACCTGCTGAATGATTTCAGCAGGCATCCCGGCCTGGTCCCCAACCGGCTAGTGGCGGGGACCGGAATTCCCACGGGCATATGCATACGCCCCACGTCCTTAAGGACTCGGGATGCAGGGCGTATGCATACGCCCGGCGTCCTGAAGAGGTTAAAGTCACATGTTTTGTTACCCAGAGAGCACCAGGTGACCAGATGACCCGCAGCTAGCCTATGGGCTCCTTGCTCAGCCCCCTTTTATAAGAGGATGAATAATCACAGGAAAAGGACCGGTATTGGTAGCGCAAACCACTGCAGGAGATGTTTCAAGTAGATAGTTTCTTTATTGATTAAGCCGTATAACAACGTGTTTCAAGGCTACAATGCCTCTTCATCAGGTAAAAAGCCATTTTACCTGATGAAGAGGCATTGTAGCCTTGAAACGCGTTGTTATACGGCTTAATCAATAAAGAAACTATCTACTTGAAACATCTCCTGCAGTGGTTTGCGCTACCAATACCGGTCCTTTTCCTGTGATTATTCATCCATTTACCTATCGGTCGGAGTTCCTCCATACCGACGCCGGGGAAGCAGCACCACCATCTTCTTTGGTCTTGATTGACCCATGTGCATACGGTTGTTGTGGTTCTTACACAACAACACCAGGTGAGCAGTATTCATTTCAGTGCATTTCACTCACTGTTCCTGCTCCTGATACCTGTAACGATACCGCCCTATGGGAAGCTCTGCCTCTCTTTTATTTTAGATTTACCCTTTTATAAGGGGAGAGGTACTACAATCTCTCTCTTCCACCACACTTTCTGCTGAGGTCAAGTCCAGTCCAGATATCTCAGAGCCAGTGTCCAGCCCATCTGGAGGCCTCAAGCCTAAATTACAGCACAAAACCAAGTCAAGTCATCTCTGCTGTCATTATCTTCAGTAAAGTCAAGTCCATTATAGTCAGCGTGGCTGTCCTAAAGTCTGTCCAAGTCACTGTAAGTCCCAGCAAGCTGCGAGGTCCCCTGAGTTACTGGTCACGTCTCTCGGATCCTGGCCTAGCTGTAAAGACTATACCATCTGTCTACCTCAGTAAAGCTACCGTTAACCCTGACCTGGTCTTGGACTCTTATTTGCCCTGCCTAACTAGGACTAGTGGTGCTTCCATTCTCGGTAAAACCACGCCCTGGCGTCACAAACATTTAGGGGTTAACACCATCTACCCCTGGGCTACAACATCTGCCCCTACACCTCACTTCGTGGCTCACCACAAATGGTTAACAGTGTCCTATGTTATTTATTCATTTGTCATTATAATGTTCATATGCCTTTAAATGTTGTAACCAAGTCCTGTGTAACCAGGGAAGGTGTCAGTGACCAGGTGACTTGTGTGGTTACCTATAGAACCCCTCATAACCCCTCTCTTATAAACCAGGGGAGGAGCTAGCTTAGTCAGTTTTAGTCTATTCTCTGCTGAGGAACAGTCAAGACCTGAGAGTGTCTGGTGTGTCAAAGAGACCCAAGGCCTAATCATGCAACCACGCTTCCACCAACCAAGTGCCCCTTCAGGTGAACGTCAAAACCAGCCAGCGGCACCTTAGACTCCGCTCCCTGGCACAGCGCACATCATCATCCACACAGGCCCAGAGGATCCACCACCTGCCATGACCGTAACAGTAAGATCTGGCCATGGATCCCGCTGGGGTGCCTCTGCCACATGTTTCGTGTCTCTCACCTTCGTGGCTCAACAGACGCAGCAGATAGCTCGTCAAGCGCAACAACTGAATCAACTTTCTGCTATGGTGCAACAGCTTCTTGCCGCTGAGCAGCAGCAACAGCAGCAACCTGTGCCTGAGCCTCCTCCTGTGTCAGCTATTTCTTCCGGGTCCAAGCTTCACTTATCTTTGCCCTCAAAGTTTGACGGAGATCCCAAGCTGTGTAGAGGCTTTGTGACATAGTGTTCAATGCACCTGGAGCTCACGGCGGATCAGTTCCTTACGGAATGAGCTAAGGTGGCATTTGTGGTCAGTCTTTTGTCCGGAAAAGCCCTGGCCTGGGCTACACCTCTCTGGGATCGTAATGATCCGGTCTCCTTGAACCTGCTGGCCTTCCCTGCAGAATTCCGCAAAGTATTTGGGGAACCCGCGTGAGCCTCCTCTGCTGAGACAGACCCTTTGTTATGGTAACTCCTCTGTGGACGACTACAACTTCTCTGTGGGCAACTACGCTGTTCAAATCTGCACACTAGCTTCTGAACTGTCTTGGACGACGCAAGCCTTGTGTGCCACCTTTAAAAATGGACTCTCCAGTAGAATCAAGGATGCTCTCTCTGCTCGAGATTCTCCGACTAATCTAAGTGAACTTATCCATTTAGCCACTCGTATTGATGTGCTTTTGCTGAGCGGCAGGAAGAACTTCATTTGGAAAGAGAACCTGCCCGAATACGGCAATTTCCGAATCCTGTGTTCCAACCTCCACCTCATGCAGGTGGATCGCTTTCGCCTAAAGCATCAGGAAAGATCCTGTCGAATTTGTGCTTATATTGGGCCAGTCTGAAACACTTTCTCAAAGACTGTTCTATACGTCCTCTGGGTCCAGGAGAATGCTTGCATCTTAGACAAGTAAGAGTGGCTTCCCTAGATATGAATTTAACTTCTCCTCACTTGACCATCTCAGTACAGGTCTTTTCTCCTGCCAAGACGTATTTCAACGCTTTTGCTTTTTTGGATTCTGGTTCCGCTGGCGACTTAATTATTGCCAAGTCCTTGTACCACATTTTTGCCTGCGGTCTGGAAACCGCATACGGCCGAAAACGCAGCCGACCGGAGGCTGCGGTTCACTCCGGTCGGCTCATAGACATGCATTAAATACGGTTCCCCTATACGGCTGAGTGCGGGCGCCGCGATTAAGCACCACCCCCCCTCCTCCCAGCCGTATACGGGAACCGTAGTTACAAAACGTTGTGTGAACCCAGCCTTACTCTTCAGTGTGGAGAAATGCAGTAGAGCACAGAAAAACCTTAAAAGGACTAAGCATATGTTCACACGGCAGAATGTAGCAGGTTCCCCACATTTGTAGAAGCAGGTTCCCCACATTGGTAGAAGCAGGTTCCCCACATTAGGTAGTAGCAGGTTCCACACATTTGGTAGTAGCAGGTTCCCCACATTAGGTAGTAGCAGGTTCCACACATTAGGTAGCATTGTCATTCCCCCCCCCCCACCCCGACTCTCTCTCACACACAGACAGACAGACACCCACACATGCATACACACAGACACACTTACCTGTCCTGCGCTGCGCTTCTCCTCTCTGACGTCCTCCTGTGCGGGTCTGCGGAGGGACGTCACATGCGCGACATCCCTCATCAGACTTAGACCTGCCAACCGGAGACGCGGAGGAGGGCGGGGTAAGTGAAGCCTTCCGGCATTTAGCGCTGCTTGCCCAAAGCAGGGCTAAATGCCTTAAGAAGTTACCTGCCCGGCACCCGGAACTGCATGTCCCGGGCGTCGGGTAATACAACTTACATATACCTGGTGCGGGCCACAAACTTTCGTTCTGCGGGCCGCAAATGGCCCACGGGCCGGGAGTTTGAGACCCCTGGTATAGATGGTACAACGTATGTGCAGTAAACAACTACTAGCGTATGTACGGTATAAATGATACTAGCGTATGTACGGTATAAATGGTACTAACGTATGTACGGTATAGCTGTGAGCGAAACAACGCTAAGAGCGTAAGTACAGTAAACCAAGAGCGTGTGTAAGGTTCCATGCATCTGGCGTATTACAGTAAACAGACTTCATTTTATGTCTGATGATGGATGTAAGACTTCCCAGCACCACATCCTTCTTAGTACTGCACCTGATGTCTGGTCCAGAACTTCTAAGACACAATGCTGTTTGAACTGAGAGCAGAGCTCAACTCAACTGTATGAGTGAAAGACTAGACCCGCAGCTTCTGTCACATGCTGCAAATCTCCGTACTCTTACTTCGTTACAATCTGAATAGGAGCTGACCTACAGACTGGGGCAAGAAACCCTGTTGCCCCCGCAATCTTATTAGGAGTACCCATGCTAAGCACACAAATAGAGCGCCGTACCTGCCGCTGATACTCACGCTACACAGTGGGATCACCTAAGCACCGCCGGGCACCGGATAAACCTTCCACAGCGGACACGGCAGACCGGCCCGAGCCTGCTGCACCAGGTCACAACAGCATGCTGAGCCGCTACGGCCTTTTAGTAACTCACCTCACCGGTGGGAATGAAAAAGCAAACATGACCCAAATGACCTATGCTTGTTTGCTGTTCCCGAATACCACCAATGCCAGGGGCAGAGCCAGCCTGTAACCAAAGCACCCCATACATTACCACCAATGCCAGGGGCAGAGCCAGCCTGTAACCAAAGCACCCCATACATTACCACTCGGCTGGTGGGCGGCCAGAACAAGGAAGCTCAGGACATCTGCTCAGGAACAGAGCAGCTCCGGAGGAAATGAGCAGCCGCTGTTGCTCAAGAAATGGCGGGAGATTCAACTGCCAGAGCCTGCCAGCCACACGCTGATGCTTCCGCAAACGTCACATACGCCTCATCAGTAGGTGCAGGGGTGTTATATACCCCAGCCCCTACCCACAATTCCTAAATACCCCGCCTATAAGCGCAGGGGCGGAATACTCACGCCCCTCACACAAATACAGCCTGATAGGCTTACACAATGCACAGAAAGTGGGAAATATAAAACATGTAGAGGAAGCCTGACAGTCTCATGAGACATAAGCAGACTGGCACAGAGTAAATAAAATGATACACAATGCTGGCTACGAGAGGACGACTGCCAATTGTCTTGTGTGTAAAACTGGCATGGATCCGTATGTGGGATTCTTGTCCTGCTCTCGTGGGGAGTCTGGCATTGTAAATGACAAGTCTGGCATTGTGGATGAAAAGCCTGATGGCAGTATTTAGAGGGATATTTGAGGATCTTTCAAGTATGGTTGGCTTCACATCACAAAGTGTGTCGGTAGGCGGTTATATCTCCATGTTAAAATCCGGAGATATATATAGGAATATATACAGAGATATTAGGTACCACTGTTTTATAGCTTGTTAACACAAGCCAATCACGTGGGAGCAACCCAATGCATTTAGTCATGTAGACGTGGTCAAGACAGCCTGCTGAAGTTCAAACCGAGCAACAAAATGGGGAATAGTGGTTGGCCCAGACAGGCTGGTCTGGACTGCAGAGCTACTAGGATTATCACGCACAACCATCTCTAGAGAAAATATTCAGCGAGTGGCAGTTGTGTGGACAAAAATGTCTTGCTGATGTCAGAGAATGGGCAGACTGGTTTGAGATTACAGAAAGGCAACAGTAACTCAAATGACCACTTGATACAACCAAGGTCTACAGAATATCATCTCTAAAGCCACAACGGGTGCCATTCCTGTCAGATAATAACAGGAAACCAATGCTACAATTCGCTCAGGTCACCAAAACTGGACAATGGAAGGTGGAAGAATGTTGTCTGGTCTGATATGCTGCTACATTCACATTGCAGGGTCAGAATTTGGCTTAAACAACAGCCAAAAGCATGGATTCATCCTTATCAACGGTTCAGGCTGGCGGTGGTGAAATGGTGTGGGGGACATTTATCATTGGCTTTACACCACTTCAATGTTCTAAATGTCCCTGCAACTGCATTTTTTGCGCAATTTTTTATTATTTGCACAAATTACATTTATAAGTGTTTTTTTGAGCAAACCTACACTGCCTAATAGGACACGTACAAAAGTGTCAGATGCCAGAGCACAAAGTTTAAACCAATCTCTGCAGCTCACTGGTTTCTATTTTTTTAACCCCTTAAGGACTCAGCATTTTTCAGTTTTTGCATTTTCATTTTTTCCTCCTTACCCTTTAAAAATCATAACCCTTTAAATATTCCACCTAAAAATCCATATTATGGATTATTTTTTGCACCACCAATTCTACTTTGCAGTGACATTAGTCGTTTTACCCAAAAATCCATGGCGAAAGGGGAAAAAAAATCATTGTGCGACAAAGTTGAAGAAAAAATTCCATTTTGTGGGCTTCCATTTGTACGCAGTGCAGTTTTCAGTAGAAATGACACCTTATCTTTATTCTGTAGGTCCATAGGGTTAAAATGATACCCTACTTATATAGGTTTGATTTGAGAGTCGTACTTCTGGAAAAAATCATAACTAATCAGACTTTTTGATCACTTTTTATCAATTTTTTTCATGGTATAAAAAGTGACCAAAAATACGCTATTTTGGATTTGGGGTGATTCAAACTTTTATTAGGGAAGGGTTTAAATCACATATATTAGCACTTTTTTTTTTTGCAATGTTATAGCTCCCATTAACATGCCATTGATCAGTGTTATCGGCACTTGACTGCTCCTGCCTGGATCTCAGGCATGAAGCAGTCATTCACCAATCAGACACCGAGGAGGCAGGTAGGGATCCTCCCGGTGTCCTGTAAGCTGTTTGGAATGCCGCGATTTCATTGTGGCAATCCCGAACAGCCCGACTGAGCTGCTGGGATACTTTCAGTGTCACTTCAGAAGCGGCGGTCAACTTTGATTGCTGCGTCTGAAGGGTTAATACAGGGCATCACCGCGATCGGGGGTGTCCTGTATTAGCCGCGGGTCCCGGAAGTTGATGGCCGCAAGGACCGACCCGATATGACGCGGGGTCACCACGTGACCCCACATTATATCGCGGGAGCCGGCGCAGGACGTAAATATACTGGTGCGCAGGAAAAAGTAAGGGGGGAGGCGAAGATTGTTTTGCTGCGAAAATGTGCAAAATCTGCAGCGAAGTCATGCTGCGTTCCTCACGACCATATGTTCTAGAAGGGGTTAAGGATCTACATGAAAAGTGCGCGAAAATGGCCCGTGCTGCACCGCGACCCGACCCTGGGCGTGGACATCAAGTATGTTGTCGATGCCAAGGTGGGACTTTAATCTTCTGCTGATGTTCGACGGGGAACCAGAAGTCTGGGCTGCACTGATGACGTCCTTCCAGCCGTCAGTCATTTTGTGGAAACCTCACATAAAAGAAGCCACGCAGCGTGACCTCTTCAGTCTGGAAAAGGAAGCAAGGAGTACAGACATGGCGGAGCACAGTGGTACACGTGAGGAGAGCATCAAGATGGCTCCCGAACAGCGAAAAGTTGCCACGGCGCAACTTTTTCAAGACTTGGCTGATCGCTTGCAGCAGTTGTCCATCAGCACCAAAGGAACCTGCGACCTACCACCGCTGCCTGAGGATGACGAGTGGCCAGTTACCCCGAAAAGGGGATCACCTGGGACATCGCCAGCGACATCACCGGTGAGACTGTCCCCTTACCATCAGACATGGGGGTCCTGGGCCGAGGAATCAGATGTGAGTACCCCGGCGGAAGCCACGTTTTCCTCTTCATCCACCCCAGAGCCAGAGATCCCCCTGTTCCAAGTCAACCTGCCCGTGCTCACCCCCTCTCCCGAAGTGGGTATTTGATGATGAGCCTGAGCTGATCGAGTACATGTGGGACCATGTTCTTCCCCCACCAAGGAAGTCCCATCCACCGGTCCCCACAGCTCAGAGAGAAAGGGCCCACAGGGAGGCTGAAATTAACGACATTATGGAAAAATTGAGAGCTGAGCACAGGGAGCATTATGGGCCAAAGTATCTCCCCTATGAAGTGAGGGAAGAGCAGCAGTGTGAAACCAAAAAGTTGGAGGCCCTATATATAAGGAAGTTGGACTACCCCCAAGAGGGTGAAGCACCTCTAGAGCGCCGACGCGCCAATGTGCTGAAGTTTGAGAAGACCAAAGGTTTCCTGGATTGCAAGCATAGGAGAACCATCCTAGTGAACAGGAGGGCTGTGCAAAGGGACTATCTACCCAGAAGATATCACTCCCTGGAGGGGAGATTGTCGAGTATACCCCTGTCCAGAGTCTGCGGGGTGAATGGGCTGCAGCAGTCACGAGGCCCAGGAACCCTACCCAACTTCCTTTCACCTATTTTCCGGCGGATGACTGGGAGGCAGACCCACATGGTATCCGGCCGATGAGGCTGCCCAGCAACGCCGAGGAAGAAGAGGGATTCAAAACCCCCATCATGCATCCCAAGTATCTGCAAAAGTCCTACTCTGATGTCTCAGCGTCTGAAAATGTGCCCAGGCCTACTTCCCCTGAGGAGGTTTGGCCTAACAAGCGGGCACCATCCTCACAAGTGCCTAAGCCTATGCCATGCCCGGAGGTTTGGCCTAACCAACAGGCACCAAATGAAGTGCCGCAGCCTACTCCACTTAACCCCTTAAGGACGCAAATGTACGTAAATGTACTTAACGCACCAGGACGTACATTTACGTCCTGTGCATAACCGCGGGCATCGGAGCGATGCCCGTGTCATGCGCGGCTGATCCCGGCTGCTGATCGCAGCCAGGGACCCGCCGGCAGATCCAGATCAATACAGATCCCGGCATCTGCGGCAGTGCGCGATTTCAATGAATGGTCGGATCGCCCGCAGCGCTGCTGCGGGGATCCGATCATTGAGAACGCCGCACGGAGGTCCCCTCACCTTCCTCCTTCTGGCTCCCGGCGTCTTCTGCTCTGGTCTGAGATCGAGCAGACCAGAACAGAAGATGACCGATAACACTGATCTGTTCTATGTCCTATACATAGAACAGATCAGTATTAGCAATCATGGTATTGCTATGAATAGTCCCCTATGGGGACTATTCAAGTGTAAAAAAAAATGTAAAAAAAATGTAAAAGTAAAAAAAAAGTGAAAAATCCCCTCCCCCAATGAAAAAGTAAAACGTCCGTTTTTTCCTATTTTACCCCCAAAAAGCGTAAAAAATAAATTTAATAGACATATTTGGTATCGACGCGTGCGTAAATGTCCGAACTATTAAAATAAAATGTTAATGATCCCGTACGGTGAACGGTGTGAACGTAAAAAAAATCCAAAATTGCTACTTTTTTTATACATTTTATTTTAAAAAATTATAAAAAATGTATAAAAGTTTTTTATATGCAAATATGGTATAAAAAAAAGTACAGATCATGGCGCAAAAAATGAGCCTTCATACCGCCGCTTATACGGAAAAATAAAAAAGTTAGAGGTCATCAAAATAAAGGGATTATAAACGTACTAATTTGGTTAAAAAGTTTGTGATTTAAAAGTATGTAATAATGGGTATCATTTTAATCGTATTGACCCTCAGAATAAAGAACACACGTAATTTTTACCGTAAATTGTACGGCGTGAAAACGAAACCTTCCAAAATTAGCAAAATTGCGTTTTTCTTTTTAATTTCCCCACAACTGGTCGCGCTAAAAACAAGCCCTCATACTAGTCTGTGGATGAAAATATAAAAGAGTTATGATTTTTAGAAGGCGAGGAGGAAAAAATGAAAACGTAAAAATTTAATTGTCTGAGTCCTTAAGGCCAAAATGGGCTGAGTCCTTAAGGGGTTAAGGAGGTGAGGCCGGATCAACCAGCACCAACCGTGGTTCCAGTGGCCTTAGCAGCGGCCGTTAATTTTGTTGTAAGTGTGAATCCGTCTGTGTCCTAATCCATGCTCACAAATGTTTTGTGGGACACGGCAATTCATCCTCTAAGAGAGTCCCCACCTCGCTCTCCTCGTTATATGTCTGAGAGGAGAAAGAATCCTGACAGGCGAGGGTGGGGATACAGAAGAAATCCGTTGTAAAGTCTTCTTAAGCTGCTGTTTTGCTTGTCATTAACTCTCTCTTTGCTTGTCTTAACCTTTGTTTTTCCACAGACAATGCTGTTTGTAACCTGTTAAAGAAAAGTGCCTGGCAGGACTGTGCCATGAAAGTTTTTGGTTTAGCAACACAACCACTTAAGCTTTTGCCCAGCCCCTTGGCTGAGAGACTCCTGGTACATGTCCTGTCCCTTTTGTCTGGAGTCCCCTCAGCCAGTGTCCCTCCATGCTAATGTACTCTCCTGAAGGGAGAACCCCTAGTCGCCTCTTAATATTGTAATATTTATTGTATATATTTATATATGTAATGAATCTAGGATACCTCTGTATCACGTGCCTTTAATTTATGTTATGCTATGGTTTAAGGACCTTTGGGTCATGTGATATACCCAGAGTTCCAGAGGTCAGGGCTGACAGGTTTGGCTATCCAATGAGCTTTGTCCCACCCCCTTAATATATAAGAGGCTGCTGCCACTAAATTCTCTCTCTTAGTTCCGGACTATCAGAGAAAGCACAACTCATAGCAAATCATCAATTCAAGCTGGGCCTGAAGTCTTATCTTCCGCTGCCACTAAACCGTGAGTCATCCAGCTCAAAACTACTAAAATCCTGTGTGATTACTGCAACTCAATTACCCTCAAACCAGTAGCACAGTGGCTAGCAAATCAAAGCTCATTGCATTCAGAAGTCCCAGCAAACCTGTGAGGAACCTGAACTACAGTCCTCTATACAAAGACTGTTCGGTTATCTGAAGTTGCATAAAACATGCGGTTAAGTTTATTCCAGTTTACATCAATATCTGCTGTGGACATTCAATTACTTCTCCCTACCGTTTCTGGGGCGGTTGGCGGTAGCCCATTACCCTAAGAAAACTGCACCCTGGCATCACAACAACATAGGGTTAATACCAACATACCCTACACTGTTACCTGCACCACCCAGCCACCACATAACTGCAGAGGATTTTTGTCAAACCATTTCCTCACAATTTCCTCAGCAACTTCGCATACGCAAATAATCTAATTAAACTTTTCTTGTATATGGTATCCCGATGTCCCCAAGGATTAGCCTCTTAATATTATACCTATTTTCAATAACATCAGTAATTTGCATCCAAATAGTATGAATATAGGAACAATTCCATTTAAGGTACAAGAAATTATCATCCTCCATCGGACATTTTGGACAGGTTGCATCCTGTCTGAGGCCCATACACTTCAATCCCCATGGAGTATAATACATCCTTAACAAAATCTTAGACTGTACCATTACGTGGGCCTTATTATAAGATGTAAATTTCAAGTTTACAATAGTTCTATCCCATGAATCCAAGTGTGCACCCCCAAATCCCTTTCCCACCTTCCCTTGATAGCAACTTGAAAGTTTCTCAATATCATCTCAAAATTTATAAGTATGCATACGTGTTTTTCCCAAACATGGGTGTAGTGAGTATCCCAACTTCCAAAATCTCAAAAATGTCCTTATAGTAACCCGAACGAGAGAAAAAGAGAGAAAGACTACACATTCCCTCCATCTCATAATGTTCTGCAATTTTAGTGCTAAAAATATCTAAAAAATCTGGAAGTACCCAACCACCATCGTGCTAAGCTAATGTTAAGGAAACATATTTCATTCTAGTGCGTTTCCTACCACAGGGAAGTGAATTTAATAAAGAAATAAGAGCTTGGAACCATTTTTCCGATAGCCATACAGGGGATGCGTTTAGTACATAGAGAATCTGTGGGAGTAATATCATCTTAATGATAGAGGCCCTGTCTGCCATTGCAATCAGTCTAAGCCATGTATCGATTTTATTTTTAATTTTGTTTAGTAAAGGGGAAAGGTTCTGTTCAGGAAAGAGACCTGGATAAACTCTGACTACTATCTCAAGGTACTCAACAGTATTATCAGGCTCCAGCACTTTCTACCCGACCCCAACTCCACTATTAACTGTATCAAATGGTAGTAGGCTCGACTTGGCCCAATTGACCTTCAGTCAAGAAAACTTCCCAAAGCTTTCAATTATCTGCATAGCTTTCGAGATTGAATTTTGAAGCGTAAGGAGCAGATCATCTGCATAGAGCAAGATTTTACTATCCTTTCCAGAAATACCAAACCCCTCTATCTGCTCCGTTTGCCTGATTATTGCAAGGGGTTCAATATATAAAAGAAATAAAAGGGGAGACATGGGGCACCCCTGTCTAGTGCCTCTCTCCAAAATAAATGTCTCTGTCTGATTCCCATTGACTATAACCCGGGCTGAGGGTTGATCATACAAGATCCTAAATAATTTCAAGAATCTGCCACCCAAACTGAACCTCTCCATCACCTGCCAGAGGTAGCTCCAATCCACCTGGCGAAGGTCTTCATGGCATCTATCGACAGAATGGATCGGAGCCCCTCCCCCAGCATCTGGATATTAGTAAAGAGCTTAGTCAAATTATCATGAATATTATGACCCAGTACAAAGCCAGTTTGGTCACTGCCAATAATTTTGTTGCAAATCATAGCCAATCTCATCGCCAACACTTTGGCACTAATTTTGGCGTTTCAATTTAATAGAGACATGGGTATATATGAATCAAGATCCTTCCCTTTTTTTAACAGTAGGATTATGTTTGGTCAGACTGGGGTTGTTGCCTTTTTAAGGTTTTTTTCCTTCTCTTTTTTTTTTCTTTTCCCTTTCTTCTCCTTTTTCTTGTAGTTGGCTATTCGCATTCTCTGTTGGAATGTAAGAGGCTTGGGGGACCGACTCAAAAGGTGTGCAGCGTTTGACTCTATTTCTAGATCCCTTCCTGCTATAATTTGTCTCGTAGAGACACATATGGGTCCAGAAACAGTCTCTAGGATGATCAAAAGAAGCTGGGCTGGGTCCGAATACCATACATGTTTTTCACATTTTTCTGAAGGAGTTTCTCTTTATGTTCATAGGTCAATTCATTTTACTGAAAAGAAGGTTGTTATTGACCCGCGAGGCAGGTTTATTTTTTTTTACACTTATTAGTTAATCAACAAGAAATTATTCTAGCCTTTTTCTACATTCTTTTAGACAGGAGGAATAAGGCTTAAGACAGAATGCTAGGGAAGCAGAAGCAAAGCATGCATTGGACCCAGGTCCCAATAAATGTAATTTAATTAAAGAATCCCAAGATAAAACTTCCTAATTTTTTTACTTTAAAGGCCAACACAGGCTTTTATTTTCAAGGGCAGAAATGGTTCCGTGAAGGGGGGCACCCGGGTAAACACTTATGGTACGTTACTAAGGCACAACAAAATAAGACTCTTATAGGGGCCCTTTGCACTGAGAGAGGAGAGGTCACTAATAAACAAGAGCAGATTCGACAAATAATTTATAACTATTTTAACCCTTTAAGGAACAAGCCCATTTTGACCTTAAAGACCAGGCCAATTTTATTTTTGCATTTTCGTTTTTTCCTCCTAGTCTTCTAAAAATCGTAACTCTCTTATATTTTCATCCGCAGACTAGTATGAGGGCTTGTTTTTTGCGCAACCAGTTGTCTTTTGTAATGACATCACTCATTTTACCATAACATGTATGGTGCAACAAAAAAAATGCTATTTGTGTGGGGAAATTAAAAAGAAAATCACAATTTTGCTAATTTTGGGTACCAAATATGTTTATTAATTATTTTTTTTTACACTTTTTGGGGGTAAGATGGGAAAAAGGGCCATTTTACATTTTTATTGGGGATTTCAATATTTTTTAAACTTTTTTTCCTTCTTTTTTTACACTTTAATAATCCCCCATAGGGGACTATTCATAGCAATCAGTTGATTGCTAATACTGTTCAGTGCTATGCATAGGGCATAGCACTGATCAGTGTTGCCGGTGATCTTCTGCTCTGGTCTGCTCGATCTCTGCCGTGGGCGATCAGATCAGCATAAAATGTAGCTGCACTGCTGCAGATGCCATGATCTGTATTGATCATGGCATCTGAGGGGTTAATGGCGGACATCCGTGTGATTGCGGATGTCGGCCATTACTGACGGGTCCCTGGCTGCTATCAGCAGCCGGGACCTGCCGCACATGTCCCGATCATCGCTCTGATGCTCACGGTCATGTACAGGACGTAAATGTACGTCCTGGTGTTCGAAGAACCACCGCACCAGGACGTACATTTACGTCCGTGGTTGTTAAGGGGCTTATACACCTCTGAGGTCCTGGGGAATAGGTCTCTTATAAAAAAAAAATTCTCAAAATATGATGTACCATGTTTAGATCCAGAAGAGATTGCAGCCATAAATAGCCCTATCACTATTCAGGAAGTTTACAAGGCTCTGGCTACTATGTCGAAGGACAGATGGTCTTCCTTTTGGGGTATACCTAGAATTTGGGGATGTTCTCTTGCCAGCTCTCTTAAAAGTTTTTAATGAATCCTGTATGAGTAAGTCTCTGTATGAGTAAGTCATTGATTATGCACTCACTGGTTTCTATAATTGCGCAAAATTTATCAAGTCCTGTGCACCTTTTTTTGTAAATTCTGACACCAACTGTGCATAAAATACGTCAAGCAAATAGGGGTAAAATCTTTACTACCTTACATCAACATTGATAAATATCCCTCATTGTGTTCAATGTAGGACTGTTCTAGGGTCTCTGCTGTGTATGGCCCCATTCACACTTTGTATTTTTAAAACGGAATTCCGCCCTGGAATTCTGCTTCAGAAAATATGGTCCAGCAGGGTCCATTGTTTTCAATTGCATTCCACCGCACCAGTCACACTACGGAATTTCTGGACCCCAGAGGGACCGAAAATGCAAAAAATACCAGGTGCCACAAATAGAGATGAAGCAGATGAAACTGTTGTCTAAAATGTCTCTTCAAAACAAAAAGCTGCAAACATCAGGCTGGGATTCCACTTACCTTTTTTCTGAAAAATGCCATAATGTTTTTTTGGGCCTAAAACGCTGCTGCCAGATGTAATCTGGGAGTCAATAGGAAACTTTGAAATGTCAGACTCATATGGCATTTTATGTTTTTTCACCCCTTTGTGCCATATTTAGGCTTAGGGCCAGTTTACAAAATTGTAGCATGTTGAGGGTATGTTTTTTTGGGGAAATTCTGGCATTTTTCCTCCACTAGACTTCTATGGGCGGAGACAGACTGATTTTAAATTTGTCATTTCTTTGTTCACACTGGGGAATGTCCGTGTGGAATTCCGCCAGAATATTCTGCACGGACATCCCGCTGCAGCAGAGTCCCATTGATTTCAGTGGTATTCTGCTGCACTGTTCACAGGATATAATTTAAAATACAGCACGTAAAAGAGTTGTGTGGAATTGCAGCCTTAGTAGAAACCCTGTTTACAATTGAGAACTGGGCCTCTACGGGCATGGCTATAACCCCCGATGACTTGAACACAGAGTCTGCAACCTTGTCTTGGATGGTTAAAAGGGTACTCCAGTGAGAAAAAAAAAAAGTGTTTTCAAATCAACTGGTGCCAGAAAGATAAATCGATTTATAAATTACTTCTATTAAAAAATCCTAATTCTTCCAGTACTTATCAGCTGCTGTATGCTCCAGAGGAAGTTGTGTAGTTCTTTCCAGTCTGTCCACAGTGCTCTCTGCTGACACCTCTATCCATGTCAGGAACTGTCCAGAGCAGGAGAGGTTTGCTATGTGGATTTGCTTCTACGCTGGACAGTTCCTGTCACGGACAGAGGTGTCAGCAGAGACCACTGTGGTCAGACTGGAAAGAACTACACAACTTCCCCTGGAGCATAAAGCAGCTGATAAGTACTGGAAGGATTAAGATTTTTAAACAGAAGTCATTTACAAATCTGTTACATTTTTTGGCACCAGTTGGTTTCGAAACATTTGTTTTCCACCGGGGAACCCCTTAAAGGGCTACTCCGCCCCTGGCATCTTATCCCCTATCCAAAGGATAGGGGATAAGATGTTAGATCGCCGCGGTCCAGCCGCTGGGGACCCCGGGGATCGCCGCTGCGGCACCCCGCCATCATTACTGCACAGAGCGAGTTCGCTCTGTGCATAATGACGGGCAATACAGGGGCCGGAGCAGCGTGACGTCATGGCTCCGCCCCTCATGACACCACGGCCCGTCCCCTTAATGCAAGTCTATGGAAGGGGGCGTGACGACCGTCACGCCCCCTTCCTATAGACTTGTATTGACGGGGGCGGGCCGTGACGTCACGAGGGGCGGAGCCGTGACGTCACGATGCTCCGGCCCCTGTATCGCCCGTCATTACGTGCAGAGCGAACTCGCTCTGTGCAGTAATGATAGCGGGGTGCTGCAGCAGCGATCCCCGGAGTCCCCAGCAGTGGGACCCCGGCGATCTGACATCTTATCCCCTATCCTTTGGATAGGGGATAAGATGTCTAGGGGCGGAGTACCCCTTTGAAGTAAATGAACTTAGAAAATGTGTAGCAGCAAATTCTGGGACTTTTTATTTCACATTTGCAAACAGTCAAACATTTCCTCTGCTTATGTCCTCAAATTAGTAGCTCTACAGCAGCATTCTCCAAACTATAGATCTCAGGCTGTTACAAAACTACAACACCCATCGTGCCCCAACAGCCGAAGGCTGTTGGGGCACGATGGGTGTTGTAGTTTTGTAACAGAGAGTGATGAGAGTTGCAGTTTTGCAACAGCTGGGGAGCCACAGCTTGAAAAACACGGCTCTACAGGTCCTGAAGAAACACACAATACGTCGTGAGATCATATATGAGGTCTTCATCTGCCTTGGGTATGTGCCTACTGACTTGACGTGGTTTCTTGTACTTCTAATTGTTCCTCATTGCCTGTGATCGGTGACAGGGTTTCCTTTTGCGTTCGGCAGTTCACACTCAGCACTCTGGTCACGTAAGGATAGTGAGATGTGCTGTGACGGCCATTGGGTGGTCCCCCTCCTTTCGCTGATCCTTGTTTGATCAGGAAAAGAACAATCTGATAAAATACGCCCTCTGCCCCTTCTCCCAGGTCGATAAACACCTCTCGTCTTCACTAACAAGCATGGAGATCCAAACTAGGCCACACTGCCATCCACTGACCACAGCGGGAAATTACACTCAGCATGGCATACAATGTATGACAGGGGCTGTAGCAGGGCATACTGGGAGTTGTAGTTTTACAACATCTGGAGAAACACAGGTTGGGTATCAGTGCTGTATATGAGGCTAGAACTAGGCAACCTTTCTGTTAATTTAAGTGGTGCTTTGGTTTAGAACAATTTCCATAGAATGTACTGGAGAGTTCTAAGCTTAAGGATTTTTCCACTTATCCCTAAAATAGGTGATAAGTGTTTTATCAGTGAGGGTCCAAAAGCTGGGCCCCCCTTAGGGTCCTGGTTTCAATGGAGCATTAGTTGGTCTTATGGGCTGCTCTATAGGTGTGATGAAGAGCACTGTACACATCACTACCAGCTGAATGGAGAGGGCGCACACACATGTGAAGCTGCAGCTCCATACAACCTTGTAGACACAGGACTAGGGATGTCCCGATACCATTTTTTTAAGACCGAGTACGAGTACCAATACTTTAATTCTAGTACTCGCCGATACCAAGTACGAGTACTTATATTTTAAAGGGAATCTGACAGTATGGTGACCCGGTTTCTGGCGCTGCTTACCGTATGATATGTGGTTCCTTGTTGTGTACAATGGAGGCGGCTGCTGTAGTATGAGCCAAGATTTCTCTCTTCTCCATTGGACAGAACAGGGAATTTGCTTTGGCGGTGAGAACGATGACCACATGGTGAGCAGCGGTAGAAACCGGGTCACCTGCACTATATACATATAAATTGAAGTTAGTGCAGGTGTCTCTGCTGTAAGATTGTCTTTATTAGTAGGTAGTATCCCCCTGCAGACATTAGCAGCAGCCCCCTTGTAGACAGCAGCCCCCCTGTAGACCACAGCCCCCCTTTAGACAGTGGGCCCCCATTTAAACAGCAGCAGGGCCCCCCCTTTAGACAGTGGGCCCCCATTTAAACAGCAGTAGGCCCCCCCCCTTTAGAGAGCAGCAGGGGCCCCCCCTTTAGACAGCAGCAGGGGCCCCCCTTTAGACAGCAGCAGGGGCCCCCCTTTAGACAGCAGCAGGGGCCCCCCATTTAAACAGCAGCAGGGGCCCCCCCTTTAGACAGCAGCAGGGGCCCCCCGTTTAGACAGCAGCAGGGCCCCCCCCCCCCGGTAGACATTAGTAGAAGCCCCCCTCCTTGCAGGCAGCTCACCTCCTCCATCAGGTGCTGCCACTCCACTGTCCCGTTCTTCCGTCCTCCGGTCCGCATCATGTCGTCCCATGGAGGAGCATGTGACATACACGTCACTCCACTTCCTCCGTAGCCTTACGCCGGGCGCAGGGGAGGAGGCGGAGTGACGAATATGTCACATGCTCCTCCATAGGACAACATGATGCGGCCCGGAGGACGGAAGAACGGGACAGTGGAGCAGCACCAGGTATCGGGCATGGTATCGGGGACATTAAACGAGTCCCGAATACCATGCAAATAGCTAGTATCGGCCCCAATACCGATACCAGTATCGGTATCGGGACATCCCTACACAGGACCCCCATAATCATTCAGAACCCCACCGATCAGACACTCATCACCGATCTCTTTAGGCTAAGTTTCCACTTGTTTTTTTTTCTGGCAGTTTTTGGAGATCTACCACTGCAATTTTTGAGCCAAAGCCAGAAGTGTATTCAAAAGGAATAGGACATATAAAGGAAGAACTTATGCTCCTCCTCCCTTATGGATCCACTTCTGACTTTGGCTCAAAAACTGCAGTGGTAGTATTCCAAAAACTGCCAGAAAAAAACCAAGTGGAAACTTAGCCTTAAGGGTACGCTCACACGGGGGTATTTCTTTGCAGCGGATTTTGCGCACTAGATTGCAGCGGAGATTCTGCTGGCAAAAATCTGATGCAGGTAGCGCGCAAAGACCCCGCCCCTTTTCAAACTTTGAAAAGAAATATGCCCATGTGAACGTACCCTGAGGGTACTTTCAAACGAGTGGCTCCACAGTGTATTTTATGCTGCGGATCCGCCACCGAAGGACCCCTACAGGATGCCTTTTGATGTCGCCGCTACGAGCAGACATGCTGCTGTGATGTGCGAGTCACCACGCATTTGCAGTGTACTCGCACACATCGCTGCCGCTCCCTCTGCTCCCTAAGCTAGGACAAGAGCAGCCGTGTTGTGCGAGTATACTGCGCATGCATGCAGCGACTCGCACATCGCAGTGTGTCTGCCTTTAGATGTGCCGCTCGGCGCAGGCACATCTAAAGGCAGCCTGTAGCGGTCCTTCGGCGGCAGATCCGCGGGGTAAAATATGCTGTGAATCCGCTCATCTGAACGTAACCTAAAAGAGATTTCAAGGACCCTGAGTGGCTGCAAACAGTGGGGGACATATATCAAGGCTTGTACACGGCTTTTTTGTCTACATGTGTCACACAAATGTTGCACTTGCACAAAAACCGTGTGATCTTTTGCTCAAGTGATTTTGCCTAAACTGATTTGCACACTTTAGAATTTTCACTTTGCAGTGGTCATAGATTTATTGCTTTACAGCCCTCAATTACACCAGAAACATATACCAGCCCAGACCTGGCTTACAAAACTGCCTGTAGACAACAGTTTCAAAAAGTCACACAAAAGGCGCAGAGAAGGGGGTCCTACAAAGTGGTGTCCTGAAGTGAAATTTCACAAAAATGTGTACTAGCCCCAAATTTATCACATTCCCTGCACCATTTAATAAATTTGGTGCATGTACACTCAAACGACACCATCAAAACCTG
Source organism: Hyla sarda (assembly GCF_029499605.1). Lineage (NCBI taxonomy): Eukaryota > Metazoa > Chordata > Amphibia > Anura > Hylidae > Hyla > Hyla sarda. The sequence goes on from NC_079200.1 coordinate 41,399,882, forward strand.
TGTATAACATCAGTGCACCTACTCTGACTTTAAAGGGGTACTCCAGTGAACAATTTTTTTTTAATCAACTGATGCCAGAAAGTTAAACAGATTTGTAACTTACTTCTATTTAAAGATCTTAACCCTTCCAGTACTTTTCAGCTGCTGTATGCTCCAGAGGAAGCTCTTTTCTTTTTTAATTTCTTTTCAGTCTGACCACAGTGCTCTCTGCTGACACCTCTGTCCATTTTTTCTTCTTGTTGTTTAAATCCTATACTTGGAGGTGTATAAACTCCACATTTAATGCACCTTGATCACTTTCTAGGCAGCATTAAAGGGGTACTCCGCCCCTAGACATCTTATCCCCTATCCAAAGAATAGGGGATAAGATGTCAGATCGCCGGTGTCCCACTGCTGGGGACCCCGGGATCGCTGCTGCAGCACCCCGCCATCATTACTGCGCAATTATAATCTTTTGAGGGTTAGTCATATGTCACTGTCTACATCTACCAAAGTAGTGCACCTAAATTGTTCAAGCCATTGTATGTTGAGACCATAACTCTATGGAAACCTTTATAATTGGTTCTGAAGCCACCAAAATGTCATCCAAAAATAGGAAAAAGTAATAATTAAACAAAAATAAATGAATAACTAATATAGATTAAAAAAAGAAAGATCTGCTGGGAGCTGTAATCACTGTCTATGTAGAGGGCAGGAGCTTCTTCAGGGTCCTGTACAGTACACACAATGTCCTAAAAAAGTAAAATGGAGCCGCCCTCACCTGGTGTCCAAAGGAGCAGCTAACCCTGGTACAGGTAAAGAATATTACAGAACATGTAATACCTCCCTGTACTGTAGGGGGCGCTACCAGACAGGAATTCAGTGCATATGCTTCAGCAATACAGGGGTTTTACCAATGAAATGTCCATTCTGATTGGTTGGTTCTTCCAGTCATTGACACATTTTGCAGATCTGGACTGTCCGTAACATTGTATGTTGAGCCTGGTTTCAAGTTACAATGGTCCAGAAAAGACCATTATATGCTGAAACTATTGTAAGTTGAGGGATCACTGTACTCTATATGTTACACATCCACACCTTTCATCTGGTGTAGGATGACATTGTGGCCCTTGTAGTCTGCTGCAGGCATCCCCCATTGTATGCATTTTATGCTGGGGATCGCCCCTAGCAACAGACCACAAGGGCAGGATCTGCTCCCCCAGTATAAATGAACAACTGCATTTGGGGTTGAGCACCTCCTGCTTTTGGAGACCACGTTTTTTCTTCTTGTTGTTTAAACCTCTGTCAATGCCAGAAGCTGTCCAGAGCAGGAGAGGTTTGCTATGTGGATTTGCACAGAGAGATTTGGACAGAGGTATCAGCAGAGAGCACTGTGGTCAGACTGAAAAGAAATTCAAAAAGAAAAGAACTTCCTGTGGAGCATACAGCAGCTGATAAATACTGGAAGGATTAAGATTTTTAAATAGAAGTAATTTACAAATCTGTTTAACTTTCTGGCACCAGTTTAATTTAAAGAAAATTGTTTTCCACCGGAGTACCCCTTTAATAAATGTCCCCCAGTGCAGTGGCTCTCAACCACGACTGTACACATCGAAAGTATGTCCGCGGGTAAACATCGCGCGGAACTTGCGTACGAGGGGTAACCGCGGACAGATAGTCATAAAAGTACTTAATTTCATAATGGCGTGTGCTTACCTTTCTAATGCGATACTTAAAGGGGTAGTCCAGTGGTGAAAAACGTATCCCCTATCCTAAGGATAGGGGATAAGTTTGAGATCGCGGGGGTCCGACCGCTGGGGCCCCCTGCGATCTCTCTGTACAGGGCCCCGGCTCTCCGCCGAGATAGCGGGTGTCGACCCCCGCACGAGGCGGCGGCCGACACGCCCCCTCAATACATCTCTATGGCAGAGCCGGAGATTGCCGAAGGCAGCGCTTCGGCTCTGCCATAGAGTTGTATTGAGGGGGCGTGTCGGCCGCCGCCTCGTGCGGAGGTCGACACGCCCCCTTCCAGCGGGCTGTCGGGGCTCCGTACAGGAGATCGCGGGGGGCCCCAGGGGTCGGACCCCCCGCGATCTGCAACTTATCCCCTATCCTTAGGATAGGGGATAAGTTGCTCACCACTGAATCACCACTGGACTACTCCTTTAATCCCCTTGTGCCATTATCCCCCCCTCCCCCCACCTCCGATCCCCCTGGGCCAATATATGAGATACACCCTCCCATACACTTAGTTTAACATGCTTACCAGGCCTGTGTCTATCCCCTTCGGCGGGAGTCAGAGGGCTGCACTAACGGGTGACGTCCTTCTGCGCTGTGCCGGCACCTCAGCGCAACGTCAGGGACGTCACACGTCAGGCCCAGCAGCCACTGCAACTCATGTAAAGTGGCCGCAGCCGCAGTACAGTATAGTGAGCTGCCGCGGCGACTGCGGCATCCAATCCCCGCTCTGCACTGACAAATACTGGCCAATGCATGGCCGGTATTTGTCAGCGAATTCCATACCCACGCACAACCCGTGACGTACCCCTAGGGGTATGCGTACCCCTGGTTGAGAACCCCTGCCCCAGTGTCTCTTGCTTTAGGATAAATGTATTACATGGACATGTGTGTAATGCTCAAAGATAGTCAACAGAATGCTTGTCTGGTTGATAGCTCTCTCTCCTGTCCCCTTCCCCATTACACGTTTATATGCAGCCACTGACAGTCGGATAGGCGTGGCCAGGGGTTCTCTATGCCCTGCGGCCACCACATCTATCCGCTGTATACCAGCACTGGGACTACTGTGTGATTGACATTTCTTTACAGAGCGCAAGCGCTCACTTTATCTGTCTGACGCATCTGTTTTCCTCTTACTTCTCCCTGGGCGCTTCTGCATTCCCTAGAGCGCTCACTCTCTGCCTCCAGTATTGCCCGGGCGCACGGAGGTGTCAGACAGAGCATTCTCTGTAATGTCGGTCGGCACTCACATATGAAAGATAAGGGGCGCATGTGCTGGGACCAGTGTGTCAATCACACAGCGGTCCCAGCGCTGGTATACAAGGGATACGCCTATCCGGCTGTCAGTGGCTGCATATAAAAGTGTTTTTTGAGCTAATAAAAAAACGTAAAAAGAGGGATAAAAGTAAGGCTGGGGACATATTTAACACACCATACACACTGTGGTTAGGCTTTAAGTTCCCCAAACTTCAGGGACACTTTGTGATCTGGTTTTTGAAGAACATTTCTAGCTAGATGGTACCCACTAAAAGAAGTGTGTACTAATATTCTCATAAACATACAAGGCCTTCCAAGAAGGATCAAGTAATAGGCAACCACAATGAAGGACATTTATCACAGGATTTAGAGGTTTTTTTTTTTGCTTACAAAAGTCTCACAAAAAGTCACATGTGCGCCTAAGCAAATTTTTGTACGATTTTGGTACTTTTTTCTGACCCACAAGTCAGCTCTACCTAAGCAATTTATATGCCATAGCATAGCATTGATCAGTGCTATCTGCGCTCGATTACTCCAGCATGCAGAGCCTGGCTGGAGCATCGTAGAAGAGATCGGATGGCGAGGAGGCAGGAAAGGACCCTCCCGCCATCCTTTAAGCTGATTGGGACACTGTGGTGATCCCAGTCAGCCCGACTGAGTTGCCAGGAATGCTTTTTACTTTATGGGTTAATGCGGGGCATTACTGCGATCGGTGATGTCCGGCATTAGACACGGGTCCCGGCCGTTGACAGCCGCCAGGACCACCCACTATGACGGGGGGGGTCAGCTTGTGACCCTGTGTCATAGCAGGAGAGTGAGCGCAGAGCAAGTGCAGGTACACCCTGCGTCCTTAAGGTGTTAAAATGTGCGAGTGGGTGCAAAAAATTTGCCCTCTTATAGTCCCGTAAGAGGCAAAATAAAGTTATAGGGGTCAGAAGATGGGCTTAAAATGTACGAGCGGGTGACAAGCTTGTCACCCGCCCACACATCTCTCACAGCTGCAGTATGCTCCAGAGGATGTTGTGTACTTATTTCCAGTCTGACCACAGTGCTCTCTGATGACACCTCTGTCCATGTTGGGAACTGTCCAGGGCAGGAGATGTTCGCTATGGGGATTTGCTCATGCTCTGGACAATTCATGTACAAATTAGTGTTGCTCGCGAATATTCGCAATTCGAATTTTAATCGTTTTTTTTCGCATATGCAAAAATGTATGCGCATATACGCATATTCGCGAATATGGAGTCCTCCCTTCTTTAATGTTATAGGGAACTGTGACTAGTACATTAACTCTGTGATCTTTTGCCCATTGAAACCTATAGGCCCATTGTGGTCTATGGGGATCTCATGGCATGTAAAACAGTAAGATGAGCAGGACCATCTCGGCAGCACAGTGGAATAGGCGACCACCACTGGTTCGAGTCCTGGGGTGGGACAGAGTGTTAGTGTTGTGGTTAAACTTTACTTTCCTGGAAAAGCTGCAGAGTTGCCCATAGCAACCAATCAGATCGCTTCTTTCATTTTTCACAAGGCCTCTGCAAAATGAAAGAAGCAATCTGATTGGTTGCTATGGGCAACTGCACAACTCTTCCTCTACACTGGTTTTGATGAATCTCCTCCATAGAGGGAGATTTATCAAAACCTGTCCAGAGGAAAAGTTTCTGAGTTGCCCATAGCAACCAATCAGATTGCTTGCTTTATTTTGCAGAGGCCTTGTGAAAAATGAAAGAAGCGATCTGATTGGTTGCTATGGGCAACTCTGCAGCTTTTCCAGGAAAGTAAAGTTTAACCACAACACTGTAACACTCTGTCCCACCCCAGGACTTGAACCAGTGGTGGTCTCCCATTCCACTGTGCTACCAAGACAGTCCTGCTTATCTTACTGTTTTACATGCCGTGAGATCCCCATAGACCACAATGGCCCTATAGGCAAAAAATCACACAGTTAAAGGGGTACTCCGGTGCCTACACATATTATCCCATATCCAAAGGATAGGGGATAAAGTGCCTGATCACGGGGGTCCCGCAGCTGGGGACGCCCGTGATCATGCACACGGCGCCCCGTTTGTAATCAGTCCCTGGAGCGTGTTTGCTCCGGGTCTGATTACGGTCGACCACAGGGCCGGCGGCGTGTAGCGTCACGCCTCCGCCCCCGTGTGACGTCACGCTCCGCCCCTCAATGCAAGCCTACAGGAGGGGGCGTGACAGCTATCACGCCCCCTCCCGTAGGCTTGCATTGAGGGGCGGAGCGTGACGTCACACGGGGGCGGAGGCGTGACGTCACACGCCGCCGGCCCTGCGGTCGACCATAATCACTGATTACAAACGGGGTGCCGCGTGCATGATCACGGGCGTCCCCAGCTGCGGGACTCCCGCGATCAGGCATCTTATCCCCTATTCTTTGGATAGGGGATAAGATGTGTAAGCACCGCAGTACCCCTTTAATGCACTAGTCACAGTTCCCTATACCATTAAAGAAGGGAGGGCTCAATATTCGCAAATATACACATATATTTTCGCATATGCAAAAAAAACCACATATCTTCGGCTCTCCCATAGAGCTATATAGAGGGGAGCGTGGCTGCCCCTGCTTTGGGCTGGGGGTCGTGACGTGCCGCTGTGGGGCTCCAAACTGGAGATCGTGGGGGGTCAGAGCGCATGGGATACGTTTTTTTCCATGATACTTCTTCTTTAATGCAGGCATAGCAACACTATATTTTGCTATGGTATATGTATCACGGCCAAAGTCGCTGCGTAGCCATAGCCTAACATAGCCTTCATGGGAGTTCCTTAATCCTTTTATGTAAAATTGCATCAATATTTTAAAACGGACAAGTGGTCTCTCATTTCTTATTTTAATCCATAAACCATTTGTCATTCTCTGAACAGCGGCTTACATAGCAAATCATCCTTTTCTGAATTTAAAAGCAAAAAGGGCAGTAGTGTCTGATGCAGAATTTAGACTGCATGGGTTATGCCAATAGCCTTCTTAAGGACTCACCTTATCGTTATTCTGGAAATATAGTGTTAAAATCAGTTAAAATCCATGTAAAAGCATTTACAAGAGTGAACTAAAATCTAGGTATCACAGTCCATGTCTCATTCTGTACTTGGCTGGTTATCACTGCCATAGCCGTCTTAGCAGACTCCACATTAGAGCCACCAGCCCGGCAGCTACTGTCACAGCAGCAATGCGAGTTGGAAGATATCCTAGAGAAGACTCCAGTCTGTGGTGGAGCACCAGGACTTGTCGCCGCGTACTCTCCCGATCCCCAGAGTTATCGATGACATTATCAGCGAGCGGTAGTTTGCTATCAATTGGGAGCTGGGCTGCCAAATGTTTCTGGACTTCCTCCCGGGAGAGACCACTTCTCCGGATCAATCTCTCAACCTGAGTCTGGGGGTCACTGTAAAAAGAGTTAAGAACATAAAAAAAAAAATGTTAATGACATTGATGGGGTCCCAACAGTCAGAAACCCACTGATCAGACATTCGGCAACTGTGTACATGTGAGATAAGTGTTGGTGGTGGGAAAACCTCTTTAAAGGGGTATTCTGCCCCTAGACATCTTATCCCCTATCCAAAAGGATAGGGGATAAGATGTCAGATCGCTGCGGTCCCGCTGCTGGGGACCCCTGGGATCCCCGCTGCGGCACCGCGCTATCATTACAGCACAGAGCGAGTTCGCTCTGTGCGTAATGACGGGCGATACGGGGGACTGAGCAGAGGGACGTCATGGCGCCGCCCCTCGTGACATCACGGCCCCTCCCCTTAATGCAAGTCTATGGGAGGGGGCGTGACGACCGCCACGCCCCCTCCCATAGATTTGTATCGAGAGGGGCGGAGCCGTGACGTAATGATGCTTCGGCCCCCGTACCGCCCATCATTACGTGCAGAGCGAACTCGCTCTGTGCTGTAATGATAGCGCGGTGCCGCAGCGGGGATCCCGGTGGTCCCCAGCAGCGGGACCGCGGCGATCTGACATCTTATCCCCTATCCTTTGGATAGGGGATAAGATGTCTAGGGGCGGAATACCCCTTTTAAATGTGTTTGCTGCCCACAGACATCTTATCCCCTATCCATGAATGGAGGGGGTGTGACGTCACATCTCCAGCTGCCCAAACCCAGTGTTCTAATGCCGGGGGTGGCACGGTTGATGCACGGAGATGGCGGGGGTCCCAGCGGCGGGACCTCCGTGATCAGACCAGACATCTTATCCCCTATCCTTTGGATAGGGGATAAGATATCTGTGGGCGGAGTACCCCTTTAAATGGGCAATATAAGATTCAAAAACTTTTTGTATGTTGTACATCTTAGCAAAACATTAACCCTGTGCACCGACAAAACATATGTAGAGGAACGTGGCATGGCAGCAGCACTTTACATGGGTAAGCAGATCTTTCATTGCATAACTTGCTCCTGGGACATGTAGATCTTTGGACTTTCAGTATTGCCCTTATATGTGTACATACTCATGTATGGTAAACCCACCTGTATGTCTTTCCAGGACTGTGGTTTATAGCTGTATTTTACATCCAGGGAGCTAATTGCAGGGAATACTGAGGTAGATTATCTGTAATAATAGATTAGTATTTGTGTGTGTGCGTGTGAATAGGATACTATTATAAATAGCTGTTATTCTGTGCCATACAGGTATTTTTCCTTGTAAGATCTCTCCAACAAAGTCATAGTACCGATGTGTTTTTATATGTGATTTAAATTAAAATATTTTTAAGGACAATTTGAACTCTTGTGTTTTTGTGGTGTAAAATTGATATGGAGTTTGTCTCTATGGTAAATGTAGAAAGTACCTTACCGTATATACTCGAGTATAAGCCGACCCGAATATAAGCCAAGGCCCCTAAATTTACCCCCAAAAACCCAGGAAAAGTTATTGACTCGACTATAAGCCAAGAGTGGGAAATACATCATCCCCTTATGTAATCATCCAGACCCCCGTCATTATCCCCCCCCCCCCTTCATCGTCACCCCATGTCAATCCCTTCATCAGTGGTCTTCAACCTGCAGACCTCCAGAGGTTTCAAAACTGCAACTCCATGGCTGTCCGGGCATGCTGAGTGTTGTAGTTTTGAAACCTCTGGAGGTCCACAGGTAGAAGACCACTGCGGCCTTCGTCATCATCCAGCCCCCCCCCCCCCCTTTTTGTTTTGTACCCACCTCCCCTCGGCGGGACATTAGGGTGAGCTGGTCCGGGCCATCTATGCTGCAGGGACCATCCGGTGGGGATGGTTAGTCATTGCGGGCTGTCCATTTTCACCGAGGGGGCCTCTTCTCCGCGCTTCAGGCCCGGCCCCAGAGTAGTGATGTTGCCTTGATGACGACGCACAGGGATGCAACGTCCCTGTGCGTCATCGTCAAGGCAACGTCACTACTCCGGGGCCGAAGCGCGGAGAAGAGGCCCCCCCCCCTGGTGAAAATGGACAGCCCACAACAACTGGACGGTCCCTGCAACATAGATGGCCCGGACCAGCTCACCCTAACGTCTGCCGAGGGGAGGTGAGTACAAAACAGAAGGGGGGGGGGCTGGATGATGACGAAAGCCGCAGTGGTCTTCAACCTGGGGACCTCCAGAGGTTTCAAAACTACAACACCCAGCATGCCCGGACAGCTGTCCGGGCTTGCTGGGAGTTGTAGTTTTGCAACCTCTGGAGGTCCGCAGGTTGAAGACCACTGATGAAGGGATTGACAGGCAGAGGGTTCACTCGAGTATAAGCCGAGGGGGGCGTTTTCAGCACGAAAAATCGTGCTGAAAAACTCTGCTTATACTCGAGTATATACGGTACATAATTAGATATAGTCACTATGACATAACTAGTATATGTGGGGTTCTTATGTTGAACTTTTTAATATACTTCAGAAAATTTGTATCTCCTTTATATAGAAATCATGGCTTATTAAAAAAAAAAAATAAAAAAAAAATAAAAAAAAAACACCACTAAGGGTTCCCATACCATCCAGGACATAATCCTGTCTGGCTGCAGCATCATCTTTGTCCCAGCTGAAGCACAGGCATGGACAAAGTCCAGTAAGTGAGGGCAGGACTAGCCCTTGTGCTCACTCTTGTCCTATCGGACTGAAACATGAAAACAGAGAGGAGGGGGTTGTAAAGCAGCCTGCAGGGATTGGAAAAAGAGACCCAGCACTACACAGAAGACTCAGGGAGGAAGATGAGTTATGCAGAGTGAGGGCAAGAGATGACCCCTCCCGAGCACAGGATGAAAAACCAAGTGAGCAACAGAAAGAAAGAAATACATTATAGATGCTAGACATAAAAACACATGTTTATGATCAGGATTGGGTACTGAGCAACACATGTATACACATTTATTTATATATTTATTTATTTAGATTTGTGTTATATGACAGGTATTCTTCAAGGAGTCCAAGTTTAAGCTATTACATTCTTTCTCTTTAATCAATTACAGAATATTTCATGCTAAATATATTCAAATCAACATGACTGCCTTCTCAGGGGTTGTCACTCAGTATTCTCAGACACATAAATCTGCCTTTTTATGAGAACATAGATATTGCTGAATAACCAGACGGAATGCCCATTAACCAATCTGAGCATTAGGGGGGGGGGGGGTAGTGGTAAACATAACTGTTCTCAGCTAGTCTACACAGAAAATGAAATAACCAAATAACAAATAAAAAAAAAAAAAATAATGAAATCTGGACTATTGAAGGGCAAATAGAGATTTTTTTTTTTTTTTGTGCTATTTTGGAGAGAAATCTTTTTAAAGGCTTCCTATGTCAGGTAGTATAAATAAGAAGCCCAGACAAGAAATTCCCTAAACTGCTTAAAATTCTCCTCCGTTAAAGAAAAACTTGTAAGAAGTAATCACTGCTTGTGTTAGACATTTCCAGACACAGACTCCTAATGATCTGCGGTTCCTCAAAGATCAATTCTCCCATTCTTTTGCATTGATAGGTCTTTCTTTTTGCTAGTGGAAAGCTTGCAGAGATGGATATGTTACCAGGAAGACAAAGCAATGGTCCCTTAAAGTGTGCAAGACTCCATCTCTCCCTAAGGAACTCCCCCTCCTTGGTGATGGAACACGTGGAGACTCTGGTGGGGCGCCGTCCCAGGATTGTGCTTTCCCTGTTTGACTTATGCTACTTTTTCTCCAAGTTTTGTTGCTATATTGTATTCACAGATGAGCCGGGGCCACTTGGTTACCATATTACTTTATTATAGATGTACGATTGCTTTTGGAGTTTATATATGGCTGATATAACTGCGCACGTCTGTTAGCTCTATGTGACACCTGGTTGCTTTATTTATTGGACTCTGTAGGGAAGTCCTCTTGTTGTGGGGAGAGTTATTTCATTTTTTTTTCTTTTTTTTGGGGGGGGGGGGGGTCATGACCCTCCTTCCCTTATTTTTAAGTGACTGACTGTATGCCTATGTTTGTTTGTTTATAATTTTTTGTATCAATAAAGCTTATATTTTTTTGCCATAGTGACTATATCTAAGTTTCTTGTTTGGTTTGTTCCCTCTATCCCTTATCTAGACAGCTGAACTTTCTGGGGTTTCCTGCATTCTAGGAAACCATCATCTCAAGGCAAGATCTTGCATCTTCTATGTGTAAATAGCATTTGGCATCTGGATCATTTTAGGACCATAAATTGTTCTGATAAGTACTGGTCAGATCCATGGCAAATCTGCCAGTCTACTGCCAGGACAAGCCAATGTCAACCCCCAGAACTACATTCAGCTCATGGACTGTTGGCTTGTAAAGTTTTTTTGGATAGAACTCTATAATGATCGCTCCACTCATTGCCTTCAGCCAGTAAATTGGATCCTAAAGGCAAAGAAAATAGATACATTTCTCTGTAATGAAAAGTTAGCATTTCCCAAGAGGAAGGAATCAATTAAGGTAATTAACAGACCTGATTCTACCCAGTAACCTGCACCAGACCTCACCGCAAATACTGAGCATGAGAAGAAGGGAAGGAATGTAAGCAGCTTGTGGTAAAGTAGGTAATAAATAGGGCTACTACAAGTACGGGGCGGTATGAGGGCTATTTTTTTGCGTCGTGATCTGAAGTTTTTAGCGGTACCATTTTTGTTTTGATCTGACTTTTTGATCACTTTTTATTCATTTTTTAATGGTATAAAGAGTGACCAAAAATACGCTATTTGCGGTTTAATTAACAATTTTTTTTATATATCAAACATTTACGCACGTGGCAATACCACATATATATGGGAAAAGGGGGTGATTTGAACTTTTATTAGGGGAGGGGTTAAATGAACACTCTTTTTTTTTTTTTTTTACTTTATGCAGTGTTATAGCCCCCTCTAGGGGCTAGAACATGCATTACACTGATCTTTTATACTGATCATTGTAATGCAATAGCATAGCAATGATCAGTAATTCTGCTGCTTGACTGCTCCTGCCTGGATCTCAGGCACGGAGCAGTCATTCGGTGATTGGACGCGCAGGAGGGTAAGGTAAGGGACCCTCCTGATGTGTCCTAGCTGATCGGAGACCGCGGTGGTCCCAATCGGCACGACTGAGCAGCCGGGAGTGATTGATTGATTTCTTTTTTACAACTTTAGATGTGGTGAGAAGACTGGAGTCGTCCTGGAGTTAAGTACTGGTTGCCCAGGACGCTTTGCTATGCTTTGTGGCCATGTGATCAGCACTCGGCCAATCAGCTCATCGCATGCTCCGTGCTTGCTTGTCAGTGCAAGCTGCTTGGCAGATAGCGATGTCTGTATAATGATCGTGCTGTGCTCTATTTATTGGAATGTATAAGCGGTGGGACAATGATGTAATAGAGATAGTGTATAGGTATGACACAAGGGGAGTAGAGCCACAGGTAGTTAATATATTATAGGACAGAGTTATAGATAGAGCTATAATAAATAAATATATATTAGTGGAGTAGAGCCATCTAATAGGGGAATCTAGGATAAGGTAGAGATTGTTATGGGATATGTGTGCAGCTTATAATGGGTAAAATAAATTAAACAATTTATATGATATTTGTCGCAGATATCTGTACTAATTATTATTAGAGATGGTATAGAAATAATACCAACACACAAAGTGATCCTATATAGCACAACATAGGAATATTGAAGTTAGGTATATAGCAGAGAGGTCTGAGAATGGATGTTAACAGGAGTCTAGTGGGTACCGCGAGCCCATAGCATAGGTGTGGGTAGCTAGGGTATTGTATACAGTCAGGTCCATAAATATTGGGACAATGACAGAATTCTAACATTTTTGTCTCTATACACCCCCACAATGATTTTGAAATTAAACTAACAAGATGTGCTTTAACTGCAGATTGTCAGCTTTAATTTTAGGGTATTTACATCCAAATCAGGTGAACTGTGCAGGAATTACAACAGTTTGTATATGTGCATCCCACTTGTTAAGGGACCAAAAAGTAATGGGACAGAATAATAATCATGAATCAAACTTTCAATTTTTAATACTTGGTTGAAAATCCTTTTCAGTCAATTACAGCCTGAAGTTTGGAACGCATACACAACACCAGACGCTGGGTTTCATCCCTGGTGATGCTCTGCCAGGCCTCTACTGCAACTGTCTTCAGTTCCTGCTTGTTCTTGGGGCATGTTCCCTTCAGTTTTGTCTTCAGAAAGTGAAATGCATGCTCAATCGAATTCAGGTCAGGTGATTGACTTGGCCATTGCATAACATTCCACTTCTTTCCCTTAAACTCTTTGGTTGCTTTTGCAGTTTGCTTTGGGTCATTGTCCATCTGCACTGTGAAGCGCCATCCAGTGAGTTCTGAAGCCTTTTTCTGAATATGAGCAGATAATATTGGCCAAAACATAAAACACTTTCATAATTCATCCTGCTGCTTTTGTCAGCAGTCACATCATCAATAAATACAAGAGAAGCAGTTCCATTGGCAGCCATACATGCCCACTATGCCATGACACCACCACCACCACCATGCTTCACTGATGAGGTGTATGCTTAGGATTATGAGCAGTTCCTTTCCTTCTCCATACTCTTCTCTTCCCATCACTCTGGTACAAGTTGATCTTGGTCTCATCTGTCCATAGGATGTTGTTCCAGAACTGTGAAGGCTTTTTAAGAAGTCGTTTGGCAAACTCTAATCTCACCTTCCTGTTTTTGAGGCTCACCAATGGTTTCCATCTTGTGGTGAACCCTCTGTATTCACTCTGGGGAAGTCTTCTCTTGATTGTTGACTTTGACACACATACACCTAACTCTTAGAGTGTTCTTCATCTGGCCAACTGTTGTGAAGGGGATTTTCTTCACCAGGGAAAGAATTCTTCTGTCCTCCTCTACAGTTTTCCTTGGTCTTCCGGATCTTTTGGTGTTGCTGAGCTCACGAGTGCGTTCCTTCTTTTTAAGAATGTTCCAAACTGTTCTTTTGGCCACGCCTAATGTTTTTGCTCTCTCTCTGATGTTTTTTTTTTTTCTTCAGCCTAATGATGGCTTGCTTCACTGATAGTGACAGCTCTTTGGATCTAATCTTGAGTTGACAGCAATATATTCCAAATAGCACACTTGAAATGAACTCTGGACCTTTTATCTGCTCATTGTAATTGGGACAATGAGGGAATAACACACACCTGGACATGGAACAGCTGAGATGCCAATTGTCTTATTACTTTCGGTCCCTTAGCAAGTGGGAGGCACATATGCAAACTGTTGTCATTCCTACAACGTTCACCTGATTTGGATGTAAATACCCTCAAATTAAAGCTGACAAATTAAAGCTGGAGTTAAAGCACATCTTTGTTTCATTTCAAATCCATTGTGGTGGGGTATAGAGCCAAAAATTTTATAATTGTGTTGTTGTCCCAATATTTATGGACCTGACTGTATGTGTGTATATATTAGTGTCAGTGCGACTATACAATCAAAGGTTAATAGGTTAATACAAGTAAAAGTGTATCAGAAATTGTACATAATGAAAACAGGATAAAATATAAATAGTATAATAGTTATGATAATAATAGAAATATTGGTAAAGAAAGTCCAGATAAAACCAAATGTAACAGTAAAATAATAGACGATACTAAAGGGAACATTCAATCATCTCATTGAGGCTTGAGGGAACCAGGGTTTGTAGCTTGTATATACAATTGTGTTCCCTGGTATAGGTGGTGATGAAGTTTATTGACCAATCTTTTTCACTCCTTGTGGTTTCTTTCGCCTTTGTCAGACATTCATGTTGTGATAAGTTTTACTAGCCCTCTTAAAGGAAGAGTCCACAATGGCCTTAGGATATTTTTTAGCCTTAAACCTTCCTTTTTTTAAATATCGCTTTGCTCTTTAAAATCATTAATATTAGAACAGTTACACCTAATGCGTTTAAATTGCCTTTAGGGGTAAAATCAAGGCAACTGTTTCTGTCCACTTTAAAAAAAAAAGGTTTTAGTGTTAAGGGTTCCTAGGTCATTGTGGAAAACAACAACATCTAGAAATTCAGCATGGTCATTAAAAGCATTGTGCGTAAAATGGAGACCCTAGGTGTTATTAAGAAAGGATAAAAATTAATCAAGTAAAACAGTGGATCCATTCCAGATTATAAAAGATAGCGTCAATAAAACGTTTAAAATATACACAATGTTGAAATAAATAATGTGGATAAATTAAGGTTTCCTCAAACAGGCCCACAAATTAGCAAAACTGGGTGCCACTCTAGACCCCATTGTGGTGCCTGTATGCTGTGCATAAATAAATATTTGAAATTCAAAATAATTGTGTTAAAATAGAGCGGAGACCTTTTTAAAGGATAAAATCACGTTGGGTCTGGAGGAGGTCGGGGTCACCATTAAGAAAATGGGCCACTGCATTAATCCCAAAATTATGGTTGATCACAGTATAGAGGGAGGTAATATCCATTGTGACCAGTAGGCAATCATTCTTCCATTCTACTTCTAAAATGGAAGATATAAAATCAGTGGTATCCTTAAGATAGGATGTCAGATTAAAAACATATTTATGCAGCAGTAAATCTAGATAGTGTGATAGATTAGAGGATATGGAACCTATACCAGATACTATGGGACGACCTGGTGGATTTTCGGTGTTTTTATGTACCTTCGGTAAATAGTAGAAAATAGGCATGGCGGGTTCGTGGATAAGGATAAAATCTTTTTCGGATTTATTTAGAATTCCCATTTGGAAACTTTTTTTTTTTACGAGACATGCTCCCCCAGAAACCTGGTGTCACATACAGGAGAGGCAAAACACTCCGTAATATTGTAGCCCCCAGTAGATTAAAAACTCAGTAACCAACACGTAAGTTTCCTCTCGACCACAGGTTCCTATAAATGTGGGCATGTTTGTTGCAAGTGTTGTGCCAACTTGAAACACTGTGCTAGAACCTTCACATCTAGAACAACGGGAGAGAGTTTTCCAATTAAAACACTGCTAAATTGTTCTTCTCAATATGTCATATACCTTTTCGAATGCCAATGTGGTGTACAATATGTGGGGAGAACCATCAGATGCCTAAGGAAGAGAATCACTAAGCACAGAAACAACACCACCAATGGTTTTCTCCTTATAGCGTCTGCAGGCACATAACTCGGCACCATGACCAAAATTAATGCTATTTCCATTACCCCTATAGAAAGTATATCCAAAGACAATCCACGTAGGTTCAATACCCTCCGTAAGAGAGCAAACTATTGTATATACAAGCTACACACCCTGGTTCCCTCAGGCCTCAATGAGATGATTGAATGTTCCTTTCCTCCTATTATTTTACTGGTACATTTGGTTTTATTTGGACCTTCTTTACCAATATTTCCATTATTATTATCATAACTATTATACTATTTATATTTTATCCTGTTTTCATTATGTACAATTTCTGATACACTTTTACTTGTATTACCCTATTAACCTTTGATTGTATCGTTGCACTGGCACTAATATATATACCCTAGCTACCCACACCTATGCTATGGGCTCACGGTACCCACTAGACTCCCGTTAACATCCATTCCAAGACCTCTCTGCTATATACCTAACTTCAATATTCCTATGTTGTGCTATATAAGATCCCTTTGTGTGTTGGTATTATTTCTATACCATGTCTAATAATTAGTACAGATATCTGCGACAAATATCATATAAATTGTTTAATTTATTTTACCCATTATAAGCTGCACACACATCCCTTAAGAACAATCACTACCTTATCCTAGGTTCCCCTATTAGATGGCTCTACTCCACTATATATATATATTTATTATAGCTCTATCTATATGTCCTATAATATATTACCTACCTGTGGCTCTACTCCCCTTGTGTCATACCTATACACTATCTCTATTACATCATTGTCCCACCGCTTATACATTCCAATAAATAGAGCACAGCACGATCATTATACAGACATCGCTATCTGCCAAGCAACTTGGACTGACAAGCAAGCACGGAGCATGCGATGAGCTGATTGGCCGAGTGACAATCACATGGCCACACAGCATAGCAATGCGTCCTGGGCAACCAGTCCGACGCGGCATGCGCGTATAGCGCCCTCCTCTTCACAGATGGACTGCGTTTGTTTACACTGTTCACACACCGCAGCGGGTCACTTCCGGCCCAGTGCGGTTCTCCAGCAGTTGCAAATGACACGTGCACTTAAGGATGTGATACAGTTTTGCTGCAAATTTGTACTGGATATGTCTATTAATGTATATGTACGCCATGTATGATGATTTTACAGTTTTTTTTTACACTCTGCCTATTTTTAACCTCCTGTTGTATATCCCTCCCTTTTGTTTTGGTGCCCATTTTCTGGGCTATATAAACCTGCTACTGTTGTTACTACCTCACCCTGATCTGAGGAAGGGAGGGATCCTCCTGAAACATGTAATCCTGTCTATTTTTTTATAATAAAATGTCTTGCTGAGGACTTTATTACCTCTGGCATTTGGCTCATCCTTCCCATAAGAGTCAGCAGCGCCTACTTCAAGGGTTTTTTCCTGCCTTGCCTCCAGTACTCCCCTGTATAGTGAGGTAAAGGGGAGGAGTAAGTCAGTCTCTAGTTTAGCAACAGCTTAGCTCAGGTGTGCTGCGTTTCATGTGCTCTGAGGAGAGGCCTACTTCAAGTCTAGTTTCTCAACTAGCCATCCTGCAAGTGTTACTCTCAACAAGGAAGTTCATGCCTCTGCAGAACAGTTTCCAGTACCTTGACAGGACCCTAGCAACAAGGATTTAATCTTCAAACTCAAGTCAGTATAATTATGTTTGGAGAAAGCACCACAAGTCTCAGCAAGGTAACAGGGCTCCCAAGGGGTTACCCTGCACTCTCACACCAAGGCTAGCTGTACGTGTAATACCATCTGCACTAGCTCAGTAAAGAAAGTTATCAGTAACCTGACGTCGGTGTGTTCATTTACTCCCCGTGTCTGGCTCAGGAGAAGCTTCCTCAAACCTCGGACCGTGTATAGGATAACGGCGCCCTGGCATCACGAAGTGATCAGGTACTCTTACTAACACCCCGTGGCTACCACAATAGGATCCCCGTGGCAGCGCCGCGGGCGATCCGATCATCCAATATAACTACCGCAAGCCACAGATACCGTGATCTGTATTGATCACGGCATGTGAGGGGTTAATGGTGGACATCAGTGCGATAGCTGATGTCCGCCATAACCGTTAGGTCCCTGGCTGCCGATAGCAGCCAGGACCTGCCATGCATGATGCGAGCACTGGTCCAGTGCTCGCATCATGTACAGGACGTAAATGTATGTCCTGGTACGTTAAGTACCACTGCACCAGGATGTCCATTTACGTCCTGTGTCGTTAAGGGGTTAAAGAGAATCTGTCAGCAGTTATGTGCTAGCAAATGCGCTGACAGCCCTAAAGAGGCATCAGGAAGGGGAGATCATCCTTACCTCTGCTCTTTGTCATGTACTCTGCATGCTCCAAAAAACAGCTTTGTAATGTCGAGGCTGCTGTCTCCTGAAGAGTTGGAGAGGTCTACCCCTGGGCTCCCTGTAATGATTCCTGGACCCAACTCTGACCTAATTAACAGCTCTAGCATCCGGTCAGAAAACCACTAGAACTGTCAATCATAGAGGAGGTAGGGACAGGGAGGCTCTTCATACAGGGAGCATGGGGGAAGATCCTGCCTCTAGCATGGGGGAAGATCCTGCCTCTCCAACCCTTCAGGAGCCAGCAGCCAGGACATTAAAAAGTTTTTTTCTCTGCATTTTGCATGACCAAGAGCAGAGGTATGGATGCCCTCCACTTCTCGATGACTATTTAGGGTAAATTTGCTGCTAATGTCTTGGTGCCAGATACCACAGGATATTTTCAGACGTCTTGTCAGTAGTCCAGGCCTTGATGGGTCAGGGCTGTTTTTTTTTTTTTTTTTTTTTTTTTTTAAACTTTCTTTATTGCGATTTTATAAATTTCACAAGAAAAGATAAAATCAAGAAAAACGTAAAGAAAACAAGTGATCAAGGCAGGCAAAGTTGGGTAGTGCAGTACCCTTGATGCCACAGTATTCAAAACGCATATGCAAACAACTAAGCAACATACCAGTAATCAACCCACAATCCGCCCCTCCCCCCTACCCAAAATTTGCACTTACAAACATCCTGTACAACACCTACACCACATAGAAACAAAGACAAGAACACTCAAGACAAAAACAACAAGAGGGAAGGGAAAAATCATAATAAGGAGAAAAAGGAAAAAGAGGCATATGAAAGGCCAATGAAATCATATCGAGTATAATGCATGGTCAGTCTGCAGATGTAACACTAACAACCAGTAAAACCAGACCATCCGAGAGACAAAGCGGACCCAGAGTGTCACTAAGGGCTGCTCTACAATACCACTCCGTGAGGCGGAAAGGCAGAACAAATGCATCAATTTGGGGTTTGTCGAAATGGGCCACCATAAAAGTTCGCCATTTAGCGAAAAACTTTTTCGCATTCCTTTCCTTATGCCTCTCCGTATCCAGCCTGTCTAGTTCCAAGAAGGTTTTCAATTCTGCCACCACATCCGACAATGCCGGCATACGCGAATGGATCCATTCCCTGAGAATGATTCGTTTAGCCACCAGAAGAATTACATGTACAAAACGTGGAAGGTTGCGCAAACCAGCCACTTCAGCCACTTCCAGATCGACAGACTGGAAAAGGAGGGCCTGTGGGAACAATGGGACCCTAACCTTCCAGTAGCGAGAAATATACCCCACTACCTCGGTCCAATAATTTTGGGAGTATGAGCAAGTCCATATGCCGTGGTAGAAATCGGTGCCGGGGCTAGAACATTTGGGGCAAGAAGTAATTCTATCAGGGCAGGAGGCGGACGCCGGGAGATTAAAACCCAGATACCCATAATGCATAAGTTTGAAGAAGGTCTCCCTCAGCGTTCACTGATCACATTGGCTCTGACCTTAGCCCAACCTTTCAAGATCTTTGCCCGTCAATCCTCATCAGGTACAATGGATTCCCATTTCCAAAACACCCACGTACGAGAAAGTTTCAGGAAATAGTTATTAAGACTCATATACAAGTACGATAGGGACAGTTTTCGAGCCTGGGAACCCACAATGTCTTCAAAGGGAGAGGGGGATACCTCAGAAGAGGGGTTACTAAGACGTGATCTACAAAAAGATAAAAGTTGGGATACCTGTAGGAAGTGAGTGGCAGGTAGGGAAAAACTATCCAACACTTCCCGCGGGCGCATCCAACGCTTCTCCTCAGCATGTATTAATTGTTTGGCCAGGTTAACCCCCCTCTGGCGCCACTCATTGAATAAACCACTCTCCACCCCCTGCGGGAATTCGGGATGGCCCCAAAGGTCTAGACGTCATGACAATAAAAAGGGCAGGTTGAAGGCCTTGCGAACCGCTTTCCACGTCAGGATCGTATCCCTGACCACCAACGACCTCTTAATGTGAGCCGGAAGGCGAGGAATGCGCGCGTGCAAGCAGGCCGATAGCTTCCAGGGGAAGACCAGGTCTGCCTCTGAAATATAGTTAGAATGGATACTAGATTCATGAATCCAGTCCAAGACATGTCTGAATAGACAAGCCAAGTTGTATCCGCGGACGTTGGGTAATCCAACTCCACCATCAGTTTTGCGCAACATTAATTCACCTGCCGGCCCACACAAAGCGAGAAAAAGCAGTGTTGAGGTCCCTCACATGTTTATGCTTAAGTAGTAGGGGCAGGGTTTGTAGATGATAAAGCATCCGGGGAAAACTTATCATTTGAAAGGGGAAGATGAGACCAACAGAGCAACTCATTCTGTATCGTTTTTAGTAAGGGCGGGTAGTTGATGGAATATAAAGAAGAGGGCAACCTGCCAATGTTAATCCCTAAGTACGTTATATAAGGCTTAATAATCATACCAGGGATGCCCATCGCAGTCCAAAATGAGGAGGGTTTGGAGGGGCAAAGGGGGAGAGCCTCACTTTTCAATGGGTTAATTTTATAGCCAGAGAATAGGCCAAAATGAGTCAGAGTGGACATGAGAGGGCCATAGTGAGCTCTCGGGTTTGCCATAAAGATTAAGACATCGTCAGCAAAGAGAGTCATCTTGACCTAAGTCCGCTGAATCGGTATCCCATGAAATAGCGAAGAATCCTCTAGGTGACGTGCCAGGGGCTCCAGGGCTAGGTTAAACAGTAGGGGCGAGAGAGGGCAAC